>NW_019170465.1:485723-670603 GCF_001890805.1 Aspergillus glaucus CBS 516.65 | reverse complement strand
ATCATGTAAAATCTGCTCATTTTGTTCATCATATAAACTGGATTCAAAAATAGAATCCTGTACACTAGATGAATCAAGATTAAGATCAATAAGATCATTGACCAATGTATGATCATGCTCAAGGTACTCATAAAAATTGATTGCGTCCATGATGAGAACTAGTTATACAAAAAATGTGTACAGTATATTACATTGAGCGGTAAGAAAAGGGTATGCTGAGATTTTAAATTCGGGGTCACATGTGCCAAGAGCCCCACTTTCAGGGTAAGCTGGGCTCAAGAGTCGGGTCAGCTGAACTGTAATCTGGCTGAGGTGTAGACGGTCGGGGTGGCTTCAACTGTAATCTGTTTTGACATAAGTACCGTCGGGTTAAAGAATTTACATTCCGAGTTATTGGACCCATTTTCTTTGCTGGCTGTACTTTGATTGGTTGTGTTCTGCTCTTTCCTAATTTGGCATACAAGAGTATAGCACAGAGTACCTCACATGCAGTAATTAGACTTCCACAACAGTGCTGATTTCGACGACGCTCTGCAGATACCAACGTTAGCAAACACCCAATAATTTCCATGGCAAGAAATACTCACCGGTCCTCTCTTTGTCTGGCTCGTATATCCTTCACTCTCATACCGAACAGCCCCCGATCCCCCAGACCTAACATACTCTAGATACTTCGGCGCCCCAGGAAAATCCGTATTATCCGCAACCACCAACGACCCCTTATGGAAAACACTCAATTCCTCACACAGCTGCAAATCAGCCAGATAATACTCCTCCCAGTGATCAATAAACGCCATATCAACATCACCAGCGGTAACCTTCCCCTCATTATACAACTTCCTCAGAGACTCAGACGCAGGACCCTCCAACACATGCACGATCTCATCTAATCCCGCAAGCTGAACAAGGTCTCTCGAGAGCCGGACCATAATCGGATCCAGCTCGAATGTGTACACGCGACATCCTTTCTCAGCTGCGTTGGGGCCATGGAGACCCTGCAGGATTGCGCCCCAGGCGATGGCGGAGTTGCCGACATAAGTCCCGAACTCGATGATGAGTTTTGGTTTTGTGGGCAGGGACTCCAGGGCTTCGCGGGCGATCTTGAGCTTTGGTTCTTTGAAGATCATTAAGTGCTTGCCTGTGGATGCGAAGTCTTCGATTGCGGCTGTGAGTGCCCAGGGGTTGTTTCGGAATGTTTCCTCCCCATGTTCTTTGATGTAGGCGCGTAGGAAGTCGGCATTGTTGCTTTGTGATGGTTTTGTGAGGGAGAAAATGGAGTGCTGGAGGTTCGAAACGACCCCCTGCGACCATTCCCACCACTGAATTTTGTTAGGCTTATTCCGAGTGTCTGGGGTAGTGAACTTACTGAAGTTTGTGACATTGTCGCTGCGAAGATGATATATACAACCGGGATGCAATAAGCCAGCTTAAGTCCTCGAGGCCACCTGCTCATACTGCGGTATTCTCAAGATAAAATTCTGCTAAATACTCGAGCGGCAGCAAGTGCAGAGGCTGCAACTATATACCTCAGCCCTAAAACGCCCGCGTCATCACATCCACAAAACTCCGAGATGTTGCTCGGGCACTTTATTCCTTTTCGGAAATCATACACGAGTCTTTTCCAACCTTAGTTAGCGGGTCTCGGGTTTTCCAGTGGGGGCTTCGATGCGATAAGATTAGATCTGTCAATCAAAGCCAAGGCAACTTAATTTCGAGTCAATTGGTGGCTGTACAGTGTACGGAGTACCTAGTGGCTATTGACATGCCATTGAGTGCTCTATTACCACTCGAACTGCGCATAGAACTATGCTTATAGGTGACCAGGTTAATGTTCGGGCTAAATATGTTTCCGGTCATAGTAGGTATCAAAATTTTTACTGATAGACTAAACACTATACATTTTATTATGATTAACGACACGGACATCAATATTTATATGTCCTTCCGGGCATATCGACTGTACTTCTTCCTCAGAACCTCGCCATACTATAACCGTTAGCAAAATCCACCCACACGGAAAGAGGAATAATCACCCTCATCAAAACCCACGGGATCGGAATAAAAACAATACTCAAAAACGCCAATGTCGAACTCGCCCAATCAACCCCTAAATTATGATACATCGCCGACGCAAACAACGGAAATCCAGCACCAAATGCCGACCGAAACAGATCATTCCCCGCCAGTACCGAAGCCGCATATGTCGGATATGCATCGGGCAGGTAATTCAACACCGAATTGAATAACAAAAACGCGCCGACGGAGAAGAATCCCGATCCGACGATCGGCATGATCCAGTGAATATCCGGTCGTGCGCTCCATCCGAACCAGAAGAGACAGATGGGGATGAAGCAGCCGCCAATGCAGGCTGGTGGGAGACGGGCTTCTGGTCGGATGTTGCCGTTCTCGTCGAATTTTGGTTCGAGGTATTTGTTCATCCACCAGTAGTAGGGGGCAATTGTGATGAGGGCGCCGACGAGGATACCGATGTATGCTAGGCCTTGCTGGCCTAGGTTGAAATGGTATATTCCGACGAAGACGATCTCGAAGGATTCGAACCAGACGTATAGCAGGCCGTAGATGAGGGCGATGTAGAGGTTGAGGAGGAAGACCATTGGTTCAAGGAAGTTGAGAGTAAATGGTCTGACCAAGATGATCATGGCCATTTCTCGTCTGCTCAAGCCCTCGCTTTCTATCTCTGGTTCGCTCAGCAGGTTTTTGCGTCCTGTCATTTTCCGTAAGCGTCGCGCGCGTCGGTACAGAATATTGGCTGATGATGTCTCGGGCAGAAAGATAATCAGCATTGCAAGTGCGAACCCAGAGAGCCACATCAGCTCCCAGATAGTCCATCTCCAGTGTTTGGCCTGCGCAGCAAAACCACCTACCAGCGGTCCTAGCACGGGACCACAGACGGCACTGAGACCCCAGATTCCAATCCCGTATGCTCGTTTCGATGGTTTGTACATGTCTGCAATAGTTGCACCTCCCTATCTTCGTCGGTAAAATGGATGTCAATTGTTACAAGGTCCATACCGTAGCCAGTGCCGGCGATCCAAATAATCCTGTCAAAAACCGAAATGCTAACAACGTCCCAAAATTCCCAGCCAGTGCTGTCGGGACCTGAAGCGCCACAAAAACGATCAACGTCGCAATATACACCGGATTCCTCCCAATCTGAGGGATTTCGCTCATGGGTGACCATAGCAATGGCCCGAGACCATATCCACCGACAAAAAGTGTCAATCCCAGCGTTGCTGCAACCTGGCTGACCCCAAAGTCCTGCATCACGGTAGGTATTCCGGGGGTGAAAATAGCACTTCCGATGTAGACGCTAAAGGTGAGTAGGCAAATCTCGAAGGTGACAAAAAGCTTCTTCCATATTGGCCAATTCTGGGGGTTCTTCAACGCATTAGCTTCGTTATGTATACAGCAAAGGCGTGACCGTACCTCCTGATCTTTCTCATCCCACCATTCAATCAAATAGATATCCTTGCCCTTCTCCGGATCAATCCGCATTCCAGTCAGACCCTGAAAGCGATTTCCACTATCCGACCAACCCGATGACGGAATTCTCCCCATAGACTCGATCCTAGAACTTCGACTCGAACTCCGAGTTACACCGTCCGCGATTCCATCCGCATCACCGATTGAGTCCATGCGGCCATGGTAGGCCATGCGACTGGACTTTTCCTTGTTCGTGTATTGCTTCCATAGCGAGAGGTCTCGTTCTTCGGCGTATTTGAAGATGCGGCCTTTACTTAGGAATCGAATCGCATGTCCGGCAATGGAATCTTGCATCAAGCTGGCCATTCTGTGATTCTGCCAGCACAATGCGCAGCTACATATAGATCTGGATGAGGACTCCGATGTGTCCGGTGATAAATTTTTTATACCATGCCATGCTGATTGTTTGATCGTTCCTATGGTTTTGCACGATGATGTGTAGATGACAAATGTCGTACCGGAACTTGCTTCGAAAGGCACCGTGAGCGATGATGTATTTGACCCAGACATCTTGGCCAATGGCTTTGAATCGGGGTGTTTCATGCACCGACACCCACCGATTGAGCCATGCGAATAGTATTTCTAACGCGACAGGGATCGAGTGAATCTAATACCAAAACCCGAAGAATGACGTCGGTAGACCTACCTGAATCATGTGCTATTTTATCTATTCGCGCGGCAAGAGGATTACCCAATATTTGCGCCCAGCCTTGCAACACAAAAGCACATTTTGTTTAGAAGAGTGAGATGATACCTCATACTACCATGGAAAACACGACGTTGTTTCTCCGCTTCCCACCAGGAATCCGCTCCAGGATCTACGCCTATCTAGGATTGATCCGGGATTCATTCATTTTCTTAGAAGGCCCTTCAACAGACGGTACTGCTGTTGGCGAATGGTCCTCGGCCCGTCAGACGATAAAAATACTGTATGTCAATCAATTCCTGGAGGTTATTCCGGGCTGGACACTAGAAAATTGAAGCGAGTGCTTTCGGTACCGTCCTATAGCCACACAGCTTTTCTATGTTTCTCGGGTCATCTCAGAGGACATGCGGTCAATTCTGTATTCACTAAACTTTTTCATGCTCCTTAATGGCACATATGATGGTCTGGCACCGTTACTCAATCTGACGCCAGTAGCTATCCGGTCCCTGCACCGGCTCTCCATTTGACTGGATCCATCCATGGCAGATGCCCTTGATGACTCCAAACCAGTTGAAAATGTTGCTCTGCGTATTATTCCTGAGTGGAAGCAGCTTTGTGCTTATCTTGCAGCCCATCTAAAGCCAGAGCAATTAGAACTGGCATTTATAGGTCATGTCAAAGGACCACAAATTGCAGATGATAGTCAAGCAAACAGTTGACCAAGTCACTGGGGAACAGCCGGTAGGTTGCCGTTTCGCTCAATTCTTTGACTTACCCGTGGAAATGCAATAGAAAATCCTACTCTACACGGATATCGTTGTACCATGCCATTTTCAGTGGGTAAATGAGAAGCAGATGTTCGTTCGGGAAGAATGTCTATGGACTTGTGCTTGCGGTGCTACACCATACGGTGGAAGCTACTACTGTTCATCAAACTGGGTTTCTTATTCCTCCCTATACATGCCACACGGTCTTCCAATTGAGTTGTTTCAGGCCTCGCAACAGCTGAAGGTCCAAGCATAGTATGTCTTCTACACTCAGAATAAATTCATCCTCGATATCCAACGGCCACAATTCTATTCCTCTTCGTCTTCTTTACCAACCAGCTGGAAACCGGAAACTCCCCAATTTCTACACCCATTCCCTCCAGAATGCTTGCACCTAATCTGCCACCTCCGTTGGAGATTTCCCGAAATGGACGACACGTGCTTCCTGCCCGAGCAGACGACGACAGTCGACTTCATCAACACAATCGATTTCATAGCTCGACATATCCAACCCTCGGCCTTCACACTAATCCTCGACCTCTCTTACGATGAAGAACATCTTTATGTGTTTTCTGGCATTGATAATCCTAGCAAGACCTTGAGAATGAAATTGGCCTTATATCGATGCATTATCGAGCTGGTCACTCCCTGGCTCAGGGGGTTGGGATTGAAGGATTTCTTCGTCCATATCTCTTGGCCAATAGAAACCAATTATAATCATTTTCGTGATCTTTATGAGAGTCTCCTCGAGCAAATGGCCGTGGGACGTGGTTATGATAGCTTTGCGCGGGGAAAGAAGCCGACGAGTTATAAAGGACTACTCGCTTAGCTATTTGGGGTAAATATTTTTCGCGGGGAATAGCAGTACATACGGTATGTCCATAAAGAATAACTATGTAGAACTAAAAGACATCACGTTAGCAGCGTTGGCACGACTTTAGTGTTCTCAACCGGCTGACACGCAGAAAATGCGGTCACTCCCCCGTGTCCGATGTCGTAAAATCAAATAGTTTGGTCATCCATATAAGAATGGCATCGTTACTGTAAAACGTCTTTTGAACGAGACACTCCCCCTTCCCATGAAATAGAACCCGTCACCGGCACGATAACACGTCCCGGGCTCCCGACTCGTATGCTGAGAGGGGTTTACCACGAAGACTCCCAGTCCGAAATGCTCCGCCGTATCCAGTAATTATCGGCCTGGAAGACTCCCATCTCTTGTTGAGTATTTTTCAGTATTAGTTCGCTTCTCTAGCTTATCAAAAAGATTTGTATTTCCGCTGCATCATTTGCTTCGTAGAGCCAAACGACAATATCACCAAACTCGGATCGAAGATGCTGCGCCAGGGGATCATTCGAGATAATCGGCAAATGTACGGTAACGTGGTGGCCAGAAGGAGGTGAGCCAAATTAGCCTTGCGTATGAGAATGGCCTATTCCTGCACCCATTGACCATTAAAATAGACGCTTTCCTGCGTGGGTTATTGACGACGTTGCGAAAGAATACCTGCTGAAAGAAGCTTAATTCTCCGGCTCCCCTTCTGGAATAGAACGCTTGTCGATGTCTATGAGCCGCAGGAGGAACGTATGGCTTTTGTCGCGCCAGGTTTTCAATGACTTTTTCTATAGTTGACTTTGACGACGGGATTTGCCGGACATTCTTGACTTTAGAGTCGCGGTCGACTCTGCATTTGGCTTCCTCATCTCGATGGCAAACCGGGGCACTCGGAAAATGCATGGCAATTCAGATTGTGATGTGATTCTTGATTCTTCTGCTCTGGTATGGTTAAGAAACCAATGTCTGAATAAGAAAGCTGACAGGCCCAGGTCCCTAACAATGAGTTAGGACAAAGGTGCAGTCTCCACTGTCTTTCAGTCTTCTTTTGCTGGTTCTAGTACTTTTTTTGTGATTGCTAAAAACATCCATTAGCATTGCATAATGAACCCTCTTCATCCATTACTTACCGTTGATTTGCAGATCATTGTCGCCCAGGAACATACAGTGTGATCGGGTAATGGCGTAGGGAAGCCATTCGCTCTGGTCGTTTTTAGCTTCGACAAGACGCTCCAGAGTTTTGATGCAGAACAGTACGATGGCTGTCTTGACCAACGCGGGTATGGGATGGAGAAAGGACAAGTAAACGGCGGTTTGCGCCATTCAGTCCACATTGGAAATATCACTCCCATATTTAATTTAGAACCGGGCCCCGAGGCTCGAATGTCCGTTCGAGCCTCTTTGATTCTTTGCTCAGTGCGGCCTAGATTCTGTGTTGGCGACGTTCTCATTGCCCCATTACCCATAAGCTGCAGGGGGAAGATATGACTGTTACCAAGCACCTCTTTGTCGTGTCGAATTCAATTCTGTCGTTCTTGAAAATAAGCTGCTTCTGCAGAATCCTCACTGCTTCGTACATACTTAGCCTGTCTCGGCCTTTTCCCATGCTTTCATGAAAAATTAGTTGTGATAGCAGCCACATGGAAATTCCTGTAGATTCGTATAATCACCCTAAAACTGAGTCTACTCATATTTGAGACCATACTGTAAAGTGAATAACTAGGGCTGTCCAATGACATCACCTCCCACCAGCCTAATTAACTACAATTACTCATCCACGTGCACCAATCATTACCCAAGGCGGTAATCTGAGTTTTTTAGTGCTAAGATACCGTACCGATAACCCGCTGTTGCGACGGCAGAATTTTTTATTTACTTCTGCCCCTCTACTCTAACTTTTTTTCGTCTTGTTTCTTTCTTCTCTCACATACCCCAATTCCTTTTTTTTTTGTTCTGTGTAACGAAATATACCCTCATTTCTCTTATCATAATGTCTGCTGGTCAGGAAAACCTCGTCGAGATCCCTACTGTCTCCAAGGAGGCCGCGAAGAAGATCTCGCATTTGGAGCAGGAGTTCATTCGCGCGGAGGTTGAGCAGCGTATGTATTTCAGGTCCATGGTGTAGAAGGCATTTGCTAACTAGAGGAAAAGTCCGCCAATCCGTCCCCCTCCTGCAGCCCCTCTACGAGAAGCGCAACAACCTCATCACCACCCCCGAGATCCAAAATGACTTCTGGATCCGTGTCTTCTCCAACGCCCCCGCCGACATTGACGAGTACGTCTTGCCCTCGGACGCTGCCGTGCTCGGCTCCTCGCTCAAGAACTTGAGCGTTGAGCGATTCGAGGTCAACGAGAAGGGCCAGGGTGAGCCCCGCAGCTTGCGCTTCACCTTTGAGTTCCAGACCGGCGACGAGAACCCCTTCTTCGAGAACGAGAAGCTCGTCAAGGACTTCTACTGGCGCACCCAGGTCACCAAGTCTGCTGAGGGCAAGAGACGCACCTGGGAGGGTCTCGTCTCGGAGCCTGTCCGTATCAACTGGAAGGAGGGCAAGGACCTGACCAAGGGTCTGTTGGATGCTGCTTGTGACCTTGCAGGGGCTGAGAAGAAGGGTGGTGACCGCAAGGAGCTGCCTGAGTTCGAGAAGCTTGTCAACAAGATTGCTGAGGTTCAGACTGAGGCTGCGGCTGCGGCTGCTGAGGACGACGAGGACGACGAGGACCCCGAGAGCCCCGCTGGCGCTAGCTTCTTCGCTTTCTTCGGTTACCGTGGACGCAGTGTCACCGCTGAGGAGTCCAAGCAGGGTGTCAAGGACGAGGAGGAGCGCTGGGCTAAGATCCAGAAGGGTGAGGCTGTCGAAGACGACGATGACGAGGACGATGACGATGAGGACGACGATGAAGACGACCTCGAATTCGCCGAGGTCTTCCCCGACGGCGAGGACCTCGCCATCTCCATCGCCGAAGACCTCTGGCCCAACGCCCTCAAGTACTATGGTAGGTACCCCTGACAATGTCGAGAAAAAGAGCAATGGCTGACTGATAATAGTGCAATCGTACGAGATCGCCGAGGACCTCGAAGAGCTCGATGATGAAGACTGGGATGACGAGGAGGACGATGATGATGAGGAGTCGCGCCCCCGTAAGAAGACCAGAGTCTAAACGTTGAACGCCATTTCTGACACATTTTCTCACGCAAAGATTAACAAACCCCTGATAACCCCGTTATCCTGTACCCCGAGTCATGTTTTCTCTCACGTGAAGAACAACAAGAACCTTGATGACCCCTATGCCCCGAGTTATGTTTGCCATGATAGCTTCATAGAGCAATTATCAAAATTAATAATAGAACGAGAACGAAAATGAGTGTCGCAATACAAAAAGACGACATCGTATCTATATCAGTCAAGTCAGCGTTATTACATCGTAGCAAACAATTGCAAGAGAATACTCACCCTCATTCTGCCTCACAATATGCTTCAACCTCGACATCCCCCCCTGCAACTTCCCCCCAACCCGATCCGCCAACGTATCAACCTCCCCCAGCATAACAGCCTGACTCTCCAACTCCCTCCCCATATCATTCGCCTGATCGCGCAAATGCCCCACGGTCCGAAACACCCCATCCAGCTGCTCATCCTGCTCATGCATCAACTCCGCCTGCCGCTGCTCCTCCATCGCAGCATAGTAATCATCATCCCGTTCCTCGGGCGGTAAATCCTGATCAAAGTCCTCCGGTAGTGGTAACCTACTATCCCCCGTTCCCCCCGGTGTTGTTGTAGTTGTATCCGTAATCGCCTTCTGCAACTCTGCTCTCATCTCCTCGATTTCCCTCCCGACATCACTGACTAGCCCTCGTCGTCTTGAAACTTCCTCGAGCTCCAGGCCATATCGGTAGGGGTCGAGTTCGACGGCGCGGACGCTTTCAACGAGATCGTCGAGGTCGGCGCTGAGTTCGGAGAGGGTGGTTTCGAGTTCGGAGCGCGCTTGTTGGAGTTCGGGGTTTTGGGGAGATTTTGCGAGGGAGCGGATGCGGAGGTAGGAAGAGAAGAGGGGGCGAGATGTTTGGAGGGAGTTGAGGACGTCTCTGTTGAGATTTGGTGGTTAGTTGGTTGCTGGAACGGGGGTCGGTGGTTGATAGGGATGGGGGTGGGGAGACTCACCCTTGGACTTGGAGGAAGGGGTCTGAGGGGTCCATGTTGAGTTGGTGTGAGAGTGTGAATACCTAGAGTCGCTATAAGGAAGAGAAAATCATATGATGTAGCTGGTATGGGTAAGTGTACAGACAGGTGTTTAGACGGACTCCGTTTCAAGGCGGAGGTTGAACGCGACTCCCGGGATTCTTGGCGGTCTCGACCACCGATCTATGGACAGGAACAGTGATAATTATGGATACTCAATACGGATGCTCGGCATAGAATACAATTGTAGTTATTGATTCATCTAGTATACATAACTTATAGAAAAGTAGTAAATTGCCCTGTCATAAACGCCCGATGAAGACCAACATGCCGCTGATTCCACGTCTCCTTGAGATACTTCTCTGCAGCGATATTATGTTCTCGCCCCCGAGCATCAATCAGGGCCGGCTTCATGCTCCAGCTGCGTGCTCGTCGCTTGCAGTCGCAATCCTGGCATCCCAATTGAGGATCCTCCTTCCACGCTTTCCAGTAGTTGTCCAGTGGGTCTGCGAAATGGCACACCCGTACCCCGTTCACGATACCCAGCTTCCCTTCTATGTCGCAGCATTGGTCCGGATCGCTGAGGAATAGCTTCTCTAGTGTCCGTGGCGATTGTCGCAGGAGGAACCATGAAATCACACTATATTCGTTCTTCGCGTCACGGAACCAGTCGCTGGGCCCGTGTCGAAGGAGCATCTTTTCTGTCCGCTCCCGCATCATCCGAAGAGCAACGTGGAGATCAATTTCTCGTTCTCTGCCCAGATGACGTCGGAATTCCAGGCGCTTTCGACCGATGTCGGCTTCCGTCGCGCCCCATTTTAGGACCTTGTACACGTGGTCAGCGTAGTTTTCAAACGATACCGATTCCCTTTTTTGCTCTGGGAGGCCATCGTATTCATCGAATGTCTGGCTCAGCGCTATTAATCGCCCTATTGCCACCGGAGCTAGGGGTTTTCTCCTTTGCTGTTTTGATCTTTCCATGTCTCGAGCAATATCCGACATGTGAAACAAAACATACAGGCCCCGCTCAATGCGTTGCGCAAGGCGTAGCTCTGCGTCGAAGTTCATTTCTAGATTCTCATCATCGTCCGAGAATGGCCCCCATACTGCAGGGACAATGTGACGGGAGATGCGTTGGGCAATATCCCGGCGACGATCAAATCTCAGGAGTGAATGTACTGTTAAGGGTCGTGGACGGCCTGTCCTTCGATCCAGCCGAAGAACACGGTCGAATCCTGTGACTTGGTGTCGACACATGAACCAACCACAGATATGTGGTTCGAGGACTTTGGTGGAGTCATATGTAGCTTTGTTGACGAGACAGAGAGTCGGGACCATGTCCAGGTCCCCATTAATGATTATCTGAAATAGGACATCGGTCACCGAGCCAAAAGGCTTCTGCTTCGGTGTCACGCTCGTATCTGAGTAGATGATCTGAGTGATCGGAGGATTTCGACATTAGCACGAATGCTTGGCGATCTTATTGAATTCTATGGAATCTTGGCGATGGACTTAATCTCGAGTATCGACGGCGTCAAACTTACCATAGTGCTTTCGGACTAACTTATTTTCAGTTCGTAGAGAATGTATGAGGTCAATCCGGCGGGGACTTCCTGCTTAACAACGATCTCCAGTACCCCTGTTGAGCAGTTGGTTTAATCAAAGCTTGGCAGTAAGGAGA
Organism: Aspergillus glaucus CBS 516.65; assembly: GCF_001890805.1. Lineage (NCBI taxonomy): Eukaryota > Fungi > Ascomycota > Eurotiomycetes > Eurotiales > Aspergillaceae > Aspergillus > Aspergillus glaucus. The sequence continues at coordinate 658,992 of NW_019170465.1, read as the reverse complement.
CGGATCTTCCGTGGGATGATATATCAGGTGCAGACGGTGTGACGCGTTAGGTACCTTTCCAGGATACAGGCTGAGCATGCAGGATACAGAACAGACTGCTGCATCGAAGATCAGTATCCTTTGACTGGTCACCATTGAGACGGATTTGGTAGAGACTCTGGGGCAATAGTGGTTATGTATATCCTCCGCGATGGAGACCAAAAAGCTTAGGGGGTCCCCTTTCACTGGAATGAACGGCCCTTACCTCACTGATCGATGATCGTCGGGGCCTGGTGACGCCGTCAGAAACACAAGGAGATCGCAGATAAGACCACTGGCTTCGTCATGCGAGCACATTCCTTTGTACGTATGCCTGTCTGTAGCCGAATAGTTTTGCTGGATAATATGCGGTACAAGCGTACGTAAGTACTCCTGTAAGACGCGAATTGGACTATCACAACACCATCACACCGGAATGCTATTATTCTGCAATTCCCAATAGTTGATCCCTTATCATTGGTCAGTGTGTTGTTTGTTTCTGCCGGTGGTCTTTGTTTGAATGTCTGTTGTTCAGGGCGTTGCAAAACATGCAACGGCAGATCCTCTCATTTTGACAGGAAATCTCTCACTATCCAGCGAAGCCATGAAATCCGGGACTTCTGGTCACAGGCATGAGCCATTTGCCCGAGCAGTAGGCGTTGTATAGCCATTATTAGTACTAGTACTAGCTTCCTGTGCGGGTGTGTCGTTCTGCTTTAGATCGCTGCGACGCTAAACCGCATGTGGTAATCTCCTAAAATTTGATTGTCCCCACGATATTCCCTCCTCCTCGACACTACTTCTACGCTATCTCCGCGGTCTTTGCTTCTTTTTCTGTCGCATTATTATTATTATTATTATTATTACAGCCCCAGGGGGTCCCTGACAATTGGCAAGTGCAAGGCTTGTTTGTGGTATTTTTGGAAACTGACCTGCATCCTCGAAACGACGCATGCCACCGAAACCACCCCTACCACTCAGCGAGGAGTGGACGGACCCGGATGCCTACGTCGATGAGCTGCTGTCCTTTATTACCTCGTCGGATTTGTTCAGACATGTCTGCGGGGGTGTTCACATGCAAGATTTTCTAACGCGGCAGCCCGATCTGTATACTGAGTTGTTGCCCGAATCATGGAGGACATTCTTCGACAAACATGAAATGCAGGATATTCTGCATCTTCTGCTCAGAGAGGATATTTATGCGCTTCGGGACCGGTGTCTAAATGAATCTGCAAACGGGGAGGGACAAGATGGCTGGAATGGAGGCCCGTTACCACCGACAGATCTCGTCGAGTACATCTACCAAATCCGAAGATTGAGTCTGGGGCGCGACTTTGTCCCCGCGCAATCCACGAATCCCACGATACCCAAACATATCTCGGTCGGAATGAATATGAAGAAATATCACGAGGTGGCGCATTTCTCCGACTACGTCGACTCCCTCTGTAACACCGTTGCGAAACAACGAGGCGAGGGAATTTCCCACATTGTCGATTTCGGATCGGGCCAGAACTATCTGGGGCGCACCCTTGCAAGCCAACCATACAACAGACACATTATTGCCATTGAGCGGAGACACCAGTATATCCGAGGCGCGAAGGGATTTGACGTGCATGCCAAGTTGTCTGAGAAACAAGTGGTTTTCTACAACAAAAAGGAAGATCCCTGCAAGGTCTGTAAAGACTCGGAGGAGCCGGAGGTGCAAAACCTAGATGTGCCGCAGCGGACGATGGAGGTCGTGCAGAGCACTCCTGGGGAAGTTGCACCAGAATCCGTGAACGGGGACGACGATGATCTCACTGTCGTCAATGTGTTTCGGGATGTTAGCCTAGAGCCAGGCGAGTTTGGATTCAAACCGGACGACAAAGGTGCACATGCACCCAAACCTAAGAAGCCTGTTGTTGATGTCGAAGCTCTTAAGCCGGGCGGGGCCATGGACTACATTGAACACGAGATCAAGGATGGGTATCTGGAGCCTATCATCAAAGACGTGGTTGAATCGCCACCAGTCTCTGAATCAGAGTCGCAAGTCGCGAAGGGTACCAAGGACGCCACGGACCCCAATGTCATGGTGATTTCCCTACACTCATGCGGAAATCTCCTCCACCACGGCGTCCGTTCCCTGGTCTTGAACCCCTCCGTCAAAGCAATCGCCATGATCGGCTGCTGCTACAACCTCGTCACGGAGCGCCTTGGTCCCGCAACCTACAAACTCCCCATCCTCCGCTCCCTCCACCCCCGCCTCACAAAAGAGGCCCTAGCCTACGACCCCCACGGCTTCCCCATGTCCAAGCGCCTCGAGGACTTCGAGCACGACAGCGGCACGGGCGTCAAAATAAACATCACCGCGCGCTCCATGTCCCTCCAAGCACCCTACAACTGGTCCCGCCCCGAAAGTGAAAACTTCTTCACCCGCCACTTCTACCGCACTCTCCTCCAGCGCATCCTAGTCGACCGCAAAATCGTCTCCAGACCCTCCGTCCCGACAGACCTCTACGAAAAACCCGCCTCCAAAGAAGATTCCGCAAATCCACTCGTCGTAGGATCCCTCCGTAAAGCCGCCTTCGTCTCCTTCCGCGCGTACGTACGTGCCGCAACCGCGAAACTCACCCGCGATCCAGAATCTGGGGAGAAGGTCCGAGCCGGCATGGAAGGTCTTACTGAGGAGGATCTGGACCGTTATGAGAAGGACTTCCAGCAGGCGAAGAAGCAACTCAGCATTACGTGGAGTTTGATGGCGTTCAGTGCGTCGTTGATCGAGGCGGTTATTGTTGTTGATCGGTGGCAGTTTTTGAGGGAGCACGATGAGGTTAAGGATGCTTGGGTTGAGCCGGTTTTTGATTACACGGAGAGTCCGAGGAATTTGGCTGTGATTGGGATTAAAAAGTGATTTTTTTCTGCATTGTCGCTATGTTTATGATATATGTTTGATGAAGTATAGACTTGTGCTATATACTTGATACCCCAATAAAAGCAATCTTTGGTATTCACATTGAGCAGTAGTAGATTCAATACTAAAGTAGGAAGAAAACTTCGTATAAACCTCAGGGTAAGTTCGTCCCGTGGTCGGAGTCCGCGGGTTCCGACATCCTTTTAACCATCACTAACGCCAACCTTTCAGAACGAGCATCCACTTTATTCGATAGCCTTCTAACAAATCACCCTGTGTCAATCACAATGGAAGCCGAGGAACCCGAAAGCGAGCCCAGAGAGACACAGGACACACGCCGTGCGGTAAGTGGCCACTCTGTCTCGATATATATCACAAGTCTTGACAGTCATAGTGTGACCAATGTCGATTGCGAAAGGTACACAAACCTCCAATTGGTAAATCTAGATGAACATATCTGATGGATATAGTAGATCCGCTGCGATAAACGCACACCATGCGCAAATTGTCGTACTTCCAGGACCGTCTGTCGCTCTACGGGAGCAGGACAGAAGCCCCCGGAGCCGCGGCGGAGGGTTTTGATTTCTAGTCAATAGTACGCCTAACCTGGTTCTATTTATGGAATGATGGAGTGATGTTGATGCCGTACAGTGAGCAGAAGATCGACCTAATCGAGGAGCGCCTTGGAAGCATCGAGGAATCCCTCCGTGACTTGAAGTCGACCATAAAATCCACCAGGACAGCTGCCCCTGTTCCTACTGCTGCTACTGCTATCCCAAATGTTGAACCACTATACAACCCCTCAACCACACACACATCCCGACAAATACACATAACCCCCACAACCCCAGTCTACCCCTCCCGCACAACCACCGCAGCAGCGTTGGACCAGCACGAATCCAGTCCCTTCGAAGGCAACTCCTCAATGGCCGCGCACTCCGCCTACGCGAGCGAGTTCCTCGAGACAGCAGTCTCGCAGAGCGCGCTGCAAGTATCCAGCCCACGGATTGGGGCGGCGCTGTCGACGCTGAAGCAGATTGTGAGTATGCAGGATCATCAGGCGCATCCGTCGAGTTCGCGGGAGGTGCGGTTACCGAATCAGACGGCGATTCGGGGGACGGGGTTGCGGGATTTGGCTATGCCGCCGATGGAGTTGGTTTTGAGGTTGTGTCGGTGGGTTAAGGGTTAGTATTCTCATTGTTTGTTACTTTTGTTGTGTTGCTGATGTTTGGATAGAGAGTCCACCGGCAATGTTCGAGGGATATTTTCCGTTTATCTCCGTTGATAAGTTTGTCCAGAAGTGTCGCGAGGTATACTTTGCCATCGACGAGTACTCAGACGCCACCTTCATCGTAGTCAACGGAGGTCTATACAACGTCTTCGTCGAATGGAGCTTCATGGCCAAAGACCACGAGACAAGAGAAGAATGCCAGAAATACCTCGGTCTCTGCCGTAACAACCTCGAAACAGCCCTGATCAACCTGAACCTCCTAATGCCCGCCCGCGCAGAGTCCATCGAAGCTCTTGCTCTAGGAGTACTCCTTCCTCCCCCCTGCCGCATCCCATCCAAAAGCTAACGAAAGACAGGCCATCCACGCAATCGAAATCTCCAAACCCTCCTTCGCCTGGACTCTAACATCAACCGCAGCCCGCCTCTGTCAAACCCTCGGCTACCACCGCGCCTCCTCAATGGAACACGACACCCCATCTACCCAACAAGACAAAATTGGCCTCTTTTGGTCGATCTACTGTCTCGACAAAGCGCTTTCCCTGCGTCTGGGACGCTCCTCGTCAATCCAGGACTATGATATCTCGCTCCCCATGAACTTTGAGGCATCCAACATCGTACAGCCGTGGAAGACTATTCATAAACTATGGATTCGGCTCGCGAGGATTCAGGGTAAGGTTTATGAGTACCTGTATAGTCCGGCTGCGCTATCGCAGCCTGAAGAAGACCGTGTCGCGCATGCGAAACACTTAGCAGAGGAAATGCAATGCACTGTCATGGATCCATTCAAGGTGCCCCCTCCCTCCTCTACCCATCCCAACGAGATAACTAACAAAAGTATAGAAACTCACAACCGAACACGAACACACCCTCAGCAAACTTCAAGACTACTACCTCAAATCCGACCGCGTCAGCCGCTTCTCCGTCCTCACCCTAATCTACCGCGCAATCCCGCCCTCCCCCGATTCCCCCAGCGCCTTCACACACGACTGCATCGAGACAGCTCGTGCAGCGCTCCAAGCACACCAGGACTGCATGACGAGTATCAAGGGGAGCAATGAGATTTTGAAATGCAGTTACATGCACTGGACGATTTTCTACGCGCCGTTTATTCCGTTTATCGTGCTTATTTGTCATATTCTTGAGGTTCCCATCGCCAATGCTCCAACTCCAACTCCAACTCCAACTCCACCTGCTAGCAGGTCGCCTACCGGTGACAACGACAGCGACAACGACAACAGTGGAGGGGTGACAGACCTCTCCCGCCTAACAGACTTCGTCCTGTCCCTGCGCCCGCTAACCGCGCACTCCGAGACCATCGCCAATCTGCACCGGTTATGTCAGGTGCTGTGTTCCGTGGCGAAGTTGTACGTTGAGGCCAAGGTGCAGGCTGCGAGGGGGCAGAGTAGTAGTAGTGGTGGGGATGAGGTGCTGGCGAGTGTGGGGCAGGAGTTTGATGTGTATTTGAGTGCGTTGGGGTTGGCGCCGCCGGGAGTTGGCGTTGGTTTTGGGGATGGTGTTGATAGTGGTGGTGGTGCAGGTGCAGATGGGAGTGGTGGGATGTCGGATGTGATGATGGATGGAGGAGTGTCGCAGACGACGCAGTTAGGAAATTGGTTCTCCGGGAATCAGTATATGATGGGGTTGTTGGAGGAGGATCTTTCGTTGATTGATTTTTCGGGCTGGCCGTGAGTTGCCTTTACGAGACGAAATTTCTACGGGGTGTATGCACATATCAAACATACCATTCAATTCATCATAAATCATCAAAGAAAGTTGCCATAAAGAAAAATAACAAAACCAATATCACAACGCCCATACCCAACCACACCAGGTGGTTATCCATTCCATACTGGGGTATAGTAGTCTCTCGTCAAATCTTGCAACAGCTAGAAGACTGAAAACAGCGAAATCAACTAACACAGAAAAACGATTTATATTTCAGGAGGATCAGCAGAAACCCACGTCCCATCACTGAGCCAAACGCCAGCACCGCCATAACCACCCGCTTCAGCACCTTTGAGGAACGCAAAGCGGAAGAAGATATCCTCAGGTTTGTTATCTTCATTTGGTTCATCTGCCATGTTGACACCAAACTGGTCCGGCTCCGCATCATCCTCGATAGTAGACTGATGGGACATTTCCAGACCCTTGTGACCGTGACGGTGCCAGGTGAACTCGCCTTGCTTGTCCTCGTCGAGGTATCCCCTCCAGCGTTCCACGTCATTGACAAGGACGGACACACCGTCAACGCCAAACTTGGCCATGCGCTCGTGTTCCCACAGAGCAAAAGTGATGTTGCCATTGCCACGATATTCCTCGCCAGAGCCTCTGTCGGGTAGGTGGATCAGGACAGAAGAGTCCGTGATGTTGGGGTAGGTGGCACCCCACCAGCCGTGCGGTCCCACCGGGCCAGGAGCAACCTCACCCAAGGAAGCGGGAGTCTCAATAATCGACGCAAATCCCCATCGAGCGACACCGTTGATAAAGAGACCCAGAAGCAGACCCTGGTAAATCAACGACGGGCGGGTAGGGAAAGCAGTTCCCGGCATGAGAAGAATGGCAAGGATATAGTGGTGAATCCGAAGACGGAGACCGGGCAACGGAAGTAGGATCAAGAGGATGATACCCATGGTACCATAGATCTTCAGATACCGCGGCATCAAACCACCCTGGCGGATTTGCCAAGCTTGGCTGAGAATGACACAAATCACGGTCGGAATCACAATGGCCAAGGCAAACTTTGCCCCCGGCTGCTTTTGGATATCATGAGGAGTGAGACGCTCCAGAGGGATCAACTTGGCAAAGGTGTAGTTATTCAGCGCAGCAAAGAAGAGCGGTGGCAAGTAGAGGAACAGCTTGGTAAGCTGATAACCGGGCAACGAAAGCGGAGACAACAGAGGCTGCGCGCAGAACTTGTAGAGCACATACGCAACGAACGACGCCGGCAGCATCCGCGACAGTAACGCGGAGGCCAGATCGGCAAAGTAGGGATACGAGGGCGGGTCAGACACCAGGCCTGTGTGGGAGAAAACCATAAAGAAGGTGCTGAAGAACAAAACAGGCGGGGAGGTACAGAAAAGCCAAAGGACGGCCACGGCAGCAGCCGTGACGCCCAGAAGCGGCCATCTGGGGTCCTTGGGACAAGTAGCTTGCGACGACGATAGGTCGACAAAAGTGAACGACTTTGGGAACGTCGAAGGGAAACCAGACGACACGATACCGTGCTGCTTGGACGGGGGGAAGTTATGTGCCGCTCCTTCGAGACGAACGACACCGCAGCCCCCGACGGAATTCGAGATGGCGCCCGAGTGGATGGCAGCTTGGCAGACGAAACTATCCGCCCGATACGTGGCTGGAGAGGAAGTCTCCGGATCCGGTCCTCCGACAACGAGCGGTTGGTAGTTGTATGTTTCATTTCCAACGGTATGAGGCGTCGTCAGTTTCGCAGAACGGCAGTTTGCAGGACAGCGGAATGGGACATTAGAGGCAGTGAAGGGACGGCAGTCATTGCCGTTGAGACCACAGCCATTACCAAATTCCCTGTTGTCGTTAGCTTCTTGCATCTTGAAAAGAGGTCAAGATGTAGACTCACCAGAAAGTGGTATCACATGCAAGCGTCTGCGGCGCTCCATATCCCTCAATATACCCCGACGACCTCGAATGCAACAGCACAATAAACCACGGCAAAAACCAGGTCAAATAAAGCCCCAACAACAACGAAACCTTATGCTTCCGCTTAGGAAAGAACCTCTCCAGGTACCGGACCGGGAGTTCTTGGAACTGCGGGAACAACGGGCTCAACAACAACGGATGAGACGGAATAGGGCCCTTAACCCAGTTTGCCGTAGTACGGCCAACCTTCCGCAAGGGCAAAGGCACCCAGCCCCAGCGAAACGACTTGGAAGACTCCTGTAGCCAGACGGGGAGATAGTTGGGGCCGGATTCCTCATCATGCGGGCGCAGGAGCTGTTCGGAAGCGTCGGGATCGGCGGAACGATCTTCTTCGGCGTCAAGAAGCGGAGGGATGTAAACCCTGGACTCGACGTTGCCTTCGCCGTACATTGTGAGGCGTTTAAATCAAAAAGGAGCAGTGTGAATCAATCGAGCCAGCGATGAGGAGTTCGTAAATATAAGTTATTTGCGGTAGGATTGAAAGCGGCGGAATCAACGGAAACGGAGATCGGAGATGACAACGGGTAGCAGGGCTGAAAAAAATGACTGTAAGCAACTAACTGCCCCGAGTAAGTGTGAACATAATTCGGATAAATGAGGGGGAACAAGAATAAGCAAGAGAAAAGAGAGACGAAAGAGAGAAAAAAAGAAAAGAAGAAAGACAGCCTAAAGACGAAGGTCAGAAACCGGTTGCTGACTGAGGCATAGACAACCAATCAAGTGACGGCAATGCTGTGTGTGCCATGCTGAATCAGCAAGACAACTGGAACAACGACGAGTGGCCAGCAAACAAATGCATCCCATGGTAGGCTCTGGTTGGAGGCTCGAATTATTGAGTCTGCGAGTCTTTTCGACCTTCCAGGGGCGGTTTTTGGAGAGAATCTGAGTCTGGAGGCGCAGGTACGTAAATGGGTCGGATCCAAAGTGGGGATTTCCCCAGATCTGTAACCTGATCTTCAGGGAGCGATCCAGCAATTATGTACAGACTATATTCTGGCTACTATAGTGACTTAGGGGTAATATTCGGCCATTGTACAGAGTAGACTGTTCGCATCGATTTGGACAGAAGTAGACATAAGGCATTGGACATAGGACTATAGAACACTCTCAGGTACGTCCGTCTCCAGTGGCCTGAGCTCGCTGTACCTGCATCCGTCTCCAAGTGCCCCAAGTTCCTGTGGCAAAGATAAACCTAAAAGAGAGGCAAAGGGGCAAACAGATTCACAGCCTGATAGTCAAGTACACCATGGACCATGGATAAGTGGATAAGAGCATGTGGTATTTGATAATCTGGTTGTTCATGGATTCGTTATGCATTGGACACCGATATCGGCCTGCTGTACTCCGGAGTATATACCGTAGTAGATCGAGAAAAATGACAAAGCGAGAGTTTAAGATCAAAATTCGTAAAAATAGAAATCTACTCCGTAGAAAGAATAAGAAGAGAAAAGAGGACAGGCCATACAAATGGAAAAAAAAAAAAAAAAAAAAAAAAAAAAAAAAGGAAAGAAAGAAAAAAAGAAACATGACCGACGCAGGGCTCGAACCTGCAATCTCTTGATTCGAAGTCAAGCGCCTTACCATTAGGCCAGCCGGCCATTGCTTAGACAATAACTACCGAGTAGTTTATATAACCCCTTTAACATGGTTCTCAGCGGGGCTAAGATTCTTAAGCTCAGAGCACATGAAGCAAAGCACATCCAATAATACATAGTACACCCACACACCAGTTACGCCAAAATGTTCTCCCTTGACACCCTCCAAAATGCTGATCTCGCCGAAGAAATCGAAGCCATCAATGCCATCTACGACCCCGACACCGTCACCATAAACAGTACCCCCTCCGCCACTAACACTGCGACTCTTGATCTGGGCAGCGCTGGCTCCGCAGCGGCCATCGCATCGAGTATAAAACTGCAGCTTCCGAATCATCCGACTTTATCGTTTATTATCGGGTTCGAAATTTCGTATCCAGAGACACGGCCAAGGGTTCTGGGGACTGCGTCCACGGGCGCGCGCGGGGAGGGGAAGGTCGCGGTGGATGTGGTGGAGGATATTGTGGGCAGGATACATCAGCCTGGGGCGGTTTGTCTTTTTGATATTATCAATGAGGCCGTCGAGGCGTTTGAGGAGTTGAATATTGGTGGTAATAACGAAGAAGAAGAGGAAGACGAGGAGGCTACGACTACGAATGACCTTGCGCCAGAGGAATTCGCTACGCTCTCGTTACGGGATAACTTCGGAATTGACAGTCCGCCCGACTGGATTCTTTCTGAGGTGGTGACGGAGAAGAAATCGATATTTGTCGGGCGCGCAGCGCATGTCACCAGTCTTGCGCAAGCACAGGCATACCTGGACCACCTGCTCGCGACGGAGAAGAAAGTGGCAGCAGCGACGCACAATATCAGCGCATGGCGAATCAGGGAGAAACGGAGTGCCAGCAATGGCAAAGGCGAGGAAGAAGAAATGATTGTGCAGGACAGTGATGACGACGGTGAGACGGCTGCGGGAGGACGACTGTTGCATCTCATGCAGTTGATGGATGTCTGGGATGTCGTGGTGGTCGTGACAAGGTGGTACGGCGGGGTACACCTGGGCCCGGACAGGTTTCGTATTATCAACGCCGTTGGGCGCGATGCGTTGATTCGGGGTGGATGGGATAAGAAGAAGGAGAATGGCAGGAACGAAAAGGGCAAGAAGAAAGGGAAGAAATGATTTGCCATCCACGGAATACTTTTGTCGCTGTTTTCAGACATGCTACCCGATAGTCTATCTGATATAGCCTGCTTGTGCTATCGATTGGATGCTCACGGCGCTACACGTACGGAGAAGTATACGAACCAGCTGAACCTGGATCTCGGGCATATCCGCCGCGGCAGACAGGGGACAGGGTACGATGTCATGATGAAATTGGCTTCAGGCTTCAGGGTGTGTTGCACCAGATCCGATCCAATCATGCAGAATAACGAACTATATGGGTACACTTGATCAAACATGGCATTCCTGAAGCGGCAATTCCAGTGAGTTATTATTCTGCGTTGCATCCAAAAGGATCCGGACGGACAGGGTCGGTGGACCACGAGTATCAAGGATGTTTCACCTGATCACAAACAGACCTGTCAAAAGTGTATGGATCTAGGCGTCGACCACCAGTACGTATCCGTACTCCGCACATATACAGAATGCGAAATGCATCTAGACTCAAAGTATCGTACAAAGCAGCCCAGATGCAAATAACACTACACTTGTAGGTAATATCGATGAACCGCGCCAACCATGCTTCCCAGTGTATACATCGAGTCCACGATTCGATAGTTGACACGGTCCAAATGGAAATGATAGAATTCACCGGGGCAGTCCGTCGGCAAAAGGAAGTCAAGGCTAAGCCTGCGGTGATGATGTATCTGAAACGAGCGTCACCAATCCACCGGATCTTGAGCAATCAGAGGATCATATGCAGCGATGGAGAACCAGGGAATGCGCTGAATGGGTCGGATGCGGAGAGGGGAACCATGGTTTGGTTGTATCTGTGGGAGTATCTGCCGGGTACCGTCACTGTACAGAGAGCTGTACTCCGTAGGTGCTCTGAATAACTGAAATAGAGCGCAGGCATACAAATTCGCAAAAATAGATTGGGCAAATAATTGCCACCGTTATTCTAGAAGAATACACTTCTCTAGTGCGGCAATAGTACAGAATGAGGCAAGTCGACGGCAACATCAGAGACATCTCTTTTTGTTCCAATTTGCCCCTGGGCGTTGTACGTGGATTACAGGTGCCTCCGACCCCCATGTGAAAGAAAGAAAAAAAGGAATGACGGCCCAATCAAAAATAGTAATACAAGCAGCCACCGATCGACTGAATAATGTTGGACCACGCGGAAATTGTCATTGGCTCGGCTGGGAAATAAGACATCCCGGCGGCATTGTGGCTGATTGTGGGTATTACTCGGTGTACACTGTCACTCACTATGGACTACGGAGTACACCGTACGAGTAATTGTACAGAGACCTGTACAAAGTAGGCGTCTACTCATCCATACAGAATATTCTTCACATAAATCGAGTCAGACAAAACAATTGTTCCTCTGTAGCTATATTGAGTAACCGCTGACCCATCCAGGCACCGGCTGATGGTGCGACATGAGTGGCTCAGCGAGCGCTATGTCGGCGACTGCATAGAGGGGAGACTAGCCATTCACAGGCCCGGCGGAAGGGATGAGCGTTTATTCTGAAACATCCCAGCAAAAGTCAATCCACTGTGGAGACTCAATCACTGTCAGTACTAGTCTTACCATAGTGTACAGACGGGAGCTGTTGTCTATATAATCCCCTTTCCTGCCACCACCACTTCTCTTCTTTTCTCTCTTTCTTCCCCCACGCTGGAGCGCCTTCAATCCTTCCCCCCCCCCCCCCTACATCGTTCGACTGTTTTCATACGGGCTAGTTCCTGTTTCTTTCATTATTGCATCTTTGCATTTTTCTATCCTTACAACATCACTCCCTCGTGTGTGTGGTTTTTGCCTGTGGCAGATTCCGTCAGTCCTTTGACCAGAAATCCTCCAAAAGAGCCTTTCATTGCTCGTGACTAGCAGATAAAGGTATTGTGCCCTTCATTTGGCTTTCTTTTCTCTTTTGTACGCGTCTTCTGGCTTTGTATGCTGTGTGCTTCATTGTGTGGCATTCAGACACCCAACAAAGACTGTCCTCAGGGAGACATATAAGACTGGTCGTACGCACCTCTCTTCGTTTCATGCCATGCTAACTTTACTCCCATAGTTGATCTTCTGTCTGTCGCGCTCTGTCAACGTCCGTCCGGTCTCTACTACTTGCGTTTCTGACTCGTCTGGTACGATCAGAAATCTTTCTTTAACTGTCGAACGGTTCAATTTCGAAAGAGAAAAAAAAACACAACAAATCTCGTCAAGATGGTCTTCAAAATGAGTGTTTTGGCTACCGCCCTCTTGGGTGCGTCGGCTGTCAACGCCCACTTGGTCATGACCAACCCTTCCCCGTTCACGGACGACCTGACCAACTCTCCCTTGGATGCCAGCGGCAGCAACTTTCCTTGCAAGGCTACAAACTACGATGCGCCCAGCCAGGAAAACGTCTACAGCGTCGGTGAATCTGTGCAACTCAAACTCAAGGGTAGTGCCACTCACGGTGGTGGTTCATGTCAAATCAGTTTGTCAACCGACGAGAAGCCCACCAAGCAATCCAACTGGTACGTCATCAAGTCTTTCGAAGGTGGCTGCCCTGTCGATACCACGGGTAACCTGGCGGAAAATGCCAACAACGTGATCGACAACCCTGGTCTCAACTTCACCATCCCCGAAATCGATGCTGGAAAGTACACCATGGCCTGGACTTGGTTCAACCGTGTTGGAAACCGTGAGATGTACATGAACTGTGCACCTATCACCGTCCAGGGCGGTTCGTCCTCCAAGCGTTCCGAGGAGGAGAAGCGCTCCACCAACTACCCTGGCATGTTCGTCGCCAACGTCAACGGCTGCGATACGCCAGATAGTGTCAACATTCGCTTCCCCAAACCCGGTGATGACGTTGCGTACCTCGGCCAAGCCAGCCAACTCATGCAGGAGGGCGAGAGTGCTTGCACGGGTTCCGCCAAATTCTCTGGTGGTGAGGGCGGTAGCATCGGCTCTCCCTCTGGCTCCAGTTCCGGCTCGGGTTCGTCCGCCAGCTCCGAGCCCAGCCCCATTGTTAGTGCCTCTCTCGGTCTCAGCCTTGGTCTCGGTGGTGGTTCTGCTCCTACCGGTGGTGCCTATGCTCCTCAAGCTGCTTCCGCTTCTGAGGTCAGCGCTCCAGCTCCCACCCAGTCTGCTGCTCCGGCTGCCGAGTCTAGCGCTTCCAGCTCCGGTTCCACATCTAACTCTGGCTCCTCTGATTCCGGCTCCGGCTCCGGCTCTAGCTCAGCCTCCAGCTCCAGCTCCAGCTCTGGCGCATCCGGCTCGTGCACCTTGGGCCAATACAACTGTCTCGATGGCTCGAGCTACCAGCAATGTGTGCAGAAGGACGCTGAAGCCACTGAATGGGGCGTTTCTCAGCAGATGGCTGCTGGTGTCACATGCACCGTTGGTGTGAGCGCCGACCTTGGTGCCCAAGCTTCCAAGTTGAAGCCTCGCATGAACTCGATGCGTTTCGGAAAGCGTGCCCATGGTGGTCATCGCCACGCATGAAAAAAAAAAAAAATAAAAAAAACCGCCTCTATACCATATCTGCCGGTTCAGATATTAACGACTTTCTTTTTACTTGCTTCGTTTCCGTAGCCGTCTGACGGTGATGGACCCTTTTACACTCGCTTTTTTCACTTATCTTTTTCGTCGGTTTTTTTTTTTTTTTTCATGATGACACCCCCTTTTGTTCCTTCGTGTATGTACTTTTCAAAACTGAGTGGAGAGCAAAGATTTGCATGGCATGACTTTAGGAGTTCTGTCTGTTGTGGCCTGACTTGCGTATGATCTCCAGCCAATAGAATGATTCATTCGCATATCTGTTCTTGTAGTGTTCTCGTACCTGTAGACTTTCGAGCTGATAGAGTGATGGCCGCATTGTATGAAGTAAGACATCTGCAAATTGAGTACGGAGTACGCTGTATGAAGCTCTACGGCTGTCGTTCCGATGCTGTATAGCACGGAGACTCCATCCGCGTACTCTGTACTCCATAGTTGTATGTACCACCCAACCTACCTTCAGAATTAGTACATACAATCAAATAAACCAGTCTTTAATAAGATACTACTCCGTACATCTACGAAATCTAGGTATGGCCAAGCATAAACATCTTCTGTCCTCGCTCTACTCCGTATATTGTATACTCCGTAGTATAAAGTCTTGGCATTCGGCAACCCAAAACAGCAGCAAGATAGGGCTCAGGGCTTCACATAAAACCCACACCAAAATTCAATGGGACCCACCCACGGCAAGCGAAAATTTGCACCACCGCCCATCGCGATCTTCAACTCCTCTTGTTGAAATCTCTTGCCTTTGTCGAAGAGCAGCAACAAGAAACGACGACAACCGACAACAATGGCATCCCGCCCTACCGTCACTATCGCCACGGCTGATGGCAAGCCCAGCGGGGCTTCGCACCCCCTGCCGGCTGTTTTCACTTCGCCCATTCGTCTCGATATCGTCCAGTATGCAAACCTTGAACTTGGGGAGGGGGGGGAAAATTGAGATTGGGAGGGATACCGTTGAGGGGGGGCAAGGAGGCTGACAGGGCTATAGGCAGGTTCACACCGGTATGGCGAAGAACAAGAGACAGCCCTACGCCGTGAGCGAGAAGGCTGGTGAACAGACTTCTGCTGAGTCTTGGGGTACCGGTATGTTTGGCCATAAAAATTGAATGTGAAGGGAGAAAGATGGATGTTGATGATGATGATAGGTCGCGCTGTCGCTCGTATCCCCCGTGTCTCTGGTGGTGGTACTCACCGTGCTGGTCAGGCTGCTTTCGGTAACCAGTGCCGTTCGGGTCGTATGTTCGCTCCCACCAAGGTCTGGAGAAAGTGGCACCAGAAGATCAACGTTGGCCAGAGGTATGTTTGACCTTATGAATGAATGGAAAGAAAAAAAAAATGCGATGGAGGAGCTAACCTGGACAGACGTTTCGCTACCGCCTCTGCCCTCGCTGCTTCTTCCGTCCCCGCTCTGCTTTTCGCCCGCGGTCACCGTGTCGCCAACGTCCCCGAGGTTCCCCTGGTCGTTGACTCCAAGACCTTCGAGGGTGCTTCCCTGACCAAGACCAAGGCTGCCATTGCCCTCCTCCAGGCCCTCGGTGCCGGCTCCGACCTCGCCAAGGTCCAGCAATCCAAGAAGATGCGCGCCGGTAAGGGTAAGCTCCGTAACCGCCGCTTCCGCCAGCGCCGCGGTCCCCTTGTCATCTACAACCCCGAGACCGACGGCAAGGAGCTCGTCCGTGCCTTCCGCAACGTTCCTGGTGTTGAGACCTGCTCCGTCCAGGCCCTCAACCTCCTCCAGCTCGCCCCCGGTGGTCACCTCGGCCGCTTCATCGTCTGGTCCTCCGCCGCCTTCCAGGCCCTCGACCAGGTCTACGGCACCACCTCCACTCCCTCCGCCCTCAAGAAGGACTACATCCTGCCCCAGAACGTTGTCGCCAACGCCGACCTGACCCGTCTCATCAACTCGTCTGAAATCCAGTCGGTCCTCAACGCCCCCAAGGGCAACGCACGCACCAAGCGTGAGGGTGTCCTGAAGAAGAACCCTCTCCGCAACAAGCAGGTCATGCTCCGTCTTAACCCCTATGCCGCTGCTTTCTCCAAGGAGAAGCTTGGCCAGCAGGGTGTTGAGCACGGCAAGCCTGAGCGCGCTGCTGAGGCTTTCGTCAAGACTCTCCGTGAGGACTAAATGGGTTTTGGTAAAAGGGGTGTCTGATCTTTAATTTTTGTTATCTGTTTAAAAATAAGTCGACCAATGAATGCAATGGTTCGCAATACCCTGTTCACGATTCTGTAGTTTATGCTGTTATTGTAGTATGATACCAAATGCAAATATGCATTGTAACCAGACATCCCCAGCACCAAGAGAGACATGGCATCGAAAGTGCCTAGTTTCAGCCGTGTTGACTGTATAAACCACCTGTATCCAGATTGCAGTTCAGAAAGAGTAGCGTATATCCAGGATGTATATACCCAAGTACATCATCTGGTAGAAGTAATGATAGCGTGAGATAGGCCAGCGGATCTGCCAGTCTTAAAAGTCAACCCTCCCCCTCAGAGCGCTCTCATAGCAATCATATGCAGGTACTACGGTACTTGTTCATAACAGTCTGACCGTCGTTCTGATCAGATATCTGATTGCGACGAAACCTTCTCTTTATGTATTCATATCATCAACCCAGGTTGCAGACAGCATAAAGATATGTAAAGACAATAACATGTGGGAAGTCTCGATTGTTCTAATCATTGGCGTCACTAATTATGCCGGACGAAACTTCACACTTCTGCTATACACAACAGTACCTCCCAATAGCACCTGATCCAACATTTCCATTGGGAACCTCACATAACTATGCTATGACCCGTCTGTCCACGAGGACACTCACCCCTTCCACTAGTTAATAGCAAGAAAGCCCGGTCCGTTGACTACTTGCGAGGGTGTACACGACTTTGCTATTGCTTAAGCGGCAAATATGAAAACCCGTTCCTCCAATAGAGGCTTGTTCTCTTGACGAGATTTGGGGCTACAACACAGATACAATACCGGAGACTTGAATAAAGGGGAACGAATATTTCTGGTTCAAAAAGCACAAGAGCCTGAGAGGATCATCGTGCGCACACAATCCCTTTTCGGCGGTGCGAAATTCTCACCGAGACAAGCAGATGGATTTGCCTGTGACACCAGGAAATTGGAAACAGATACGGGTACCGGTGTTGCAGCGGGGGTGGCTATTTCCCACAACGACGGACCAAGAAAAATCATACACAATCTACGAGCATAATCCCCAAGCACAATTTGACGCTCTGGTTATATCATTGGGAAGAGAAGAGGTATAGGATGGCAGCGTCCCAGGAGGGTATGAATTGGCTTACGTGAAAGAGGAGCTCAGCTGGAAGGATTGTACGGGGGACTCTGGAAGAATTGTCGTCAAGCATGATCGACGGCAGTGGGATGTATTCTCTTGCGGTCCTAGTCGGTTTGGTGATGATTGAAACTTGGGACGGCATCAGTCGTCGTGTTGCTCTTGGGCAAGCATATCTGGTGGCTTGGATTAAGACGTGTCCCCGGTTCTCAACTTCTGTCGTTGCTTGAAGGAAGTATCGTATCAATGGTCTGGTTTTTGGTCAATGTCACTCCTCATACGCGCATAAGCATATTGTCCTAAGGTTGGAGGCTAATATCAGTATAGTGTCTTTTTCATTGTCGCCCAAAGTTATTACTCTGTAGATCTAGAACCTATCAATAGGCCATGCACGAGCCGCACACCCTGCGCCGTACGAAGGATAATGTCTATACATAGCACATACACACGAGACAAAGACGCAGGGGTAGATGTAGTTAAGGGGCACACACTATCGCCGTTCATACCGAGATAAGTCGAGTACGTAGTCGTGTTCTGTATGTTCTTGTATGAAGATGCACAAAAGATAGACAACTCTTGAAGTTAAATTCAAATACCTATGTAGTACAAACTTTCTATGCAGGGCCACGGCGCTTGCTCTGTATGGATATAGGGATATTCTGGTGATGTGAGATTGTTTATCTTGGAGTAATTGCAGGACCGAGGTGGTATTTTGTCACAGGATATGGAGATATCGGATATAAGGTACGGAGTATGTATATCGATCTCATTCCAATCGAAAGTGTGCTGTGTGGAGTAGGAATGTAAAATATATATATACTTGTGTATAACAAATTACTGGTATTCAAGGGTGGATGAGTAGCCAGTTGTTTGGTTAAGCTGTACTTTTCCGGTAGCATTATTCAGACCCTGGATAAGAATGCATTGACCATACCGAATCTCCAGAAGTTTGTACTCTGCACGGTAAATCAACCTGTTACCCTAATGAGATATACCACCGATATGGTTTGAGGTTCAGCTAACTAACTAGTTAGCCACCGGCAGTATTACATAATAGAAATGGCGATGTATAGTAACTAGTTAGTTAGTTAAACTTCAAACGTTTATCAATGACATTATGGAGGACTCGTATACATCATGGATTATTATTGGGCTACTTGTCACGGTGCCAGTCCGCTACGTACACGTGATCCGCACGTGACCCATACGAGATATCTATCTGTGCCTCGCGCCTGGCGCCGATCCTGCTGCAGCTCTTCGAGCTGCGTCTTGTCTATGAACCTGTAGATAGCCTGACCTGTAACTTATCCTGTTCGTCAACTCCTAATATATATCTGTACCTGACCCTGCACCCTGACACTACTAGCCCAGCTAGGCAAAATGGGGTACATAGTAAATAAAATTAAGAGAAGCATAAGCGAAGCTTGAATAATGTATGGGAGCACATACACCAGACATTGGGATCGTAGAATTATGCTCCGCCGGGATTTAAGAGTGCATATCAGCAGTACGAGTAATTCCCAGCCTCCATTTCCGGCCGAATGATTCAGTTGCCCCACAAAGTTTTCTTTCGGGCGAACTCTGCGGCGAACTTTATGTATTCGGCGCAGTCATCTACTCAAGAATCCCAGCTTAGTGTCCTGTACAGTGTGTATGCTACCCTTGTCTAGTCTGTAAAGTCCGTATAAAAAAAGTACTGCATCGGCTAGTAAAGCCGAAATTTCAAACCCCGAGATCGGAAAGATCTTTGCTCCATTGTCCGTACCTTCGTTTTCATTATCCGGTACGTGCGTATTCCGGTTCCCGGATATCGACGGACGGAGTCATTCCCCGTATCGTCTCTCTGTGGCATCTGGAGGGACTACTGAACTCGTCGCGATCGGACTCCCTGTTTCAAACTTTGCCAAACCTTGAACGGACGTTGGCCCCCTTTTACTATGGAACGTGCCCGTTGTTGCCACTTGGACACAGACTTCGTATTCTCCCTTAACCTTCATCCAGGCCGGGAAATGTTCGGGCAGAAGAACTCTGGGGTTGAAGGGATCACGCCAATGATAAACGAAGAATTCCGGCAATGCATTAACCGTTTTGGTTCAGTATATATACTCCGTATATATTTACCGAACTAGCAATCCTCTTGAGACTCGGTACGAGTTACGGAGATGCGTCAATCACTATCATAGGAGACTTTTGATTGGTTTTAATAACTAAACACAAATAGAAAAAAAAAAAAAAAAAAAAAAAAAGCAAGTTCAACGCACAGGAAAACCCGACTTGAACCCTACCCTTCTTGACAGTTGCAGATCAGATCGTCCATACCTTTTTTGAATCGCAGACGGTGTCCCCTGCTCTCCTCACTAGTAGTACTACTTCTCGGCAGCCCGTGAGGCAACCAAACTAAGTAGACGGTGGAGCAAGGACCCGTACCCGGACATGATAAGAGTACGGAGCAGTTCTCTAACACGGTAATGCTGGCCGACAAAAGTCCGTCGGGGAGCGAAACTCTAAGAGCCAGAAGGAAACCAGTCGTAAGTTACCGGTACGTACGCTGGGAATTGGTTGAAACAAGTGTCCTGGACCTCGTGCGCATCAGAAACACTGGTCTTGTTCAGGGTATGGAGTGGTGATACTACTGTTCGGGGAGGAGGCAAAAGAGATACCGTTGGCCATGAAAATGTCCGAAATGTCAATATTGTTCACTTTATTCTGCTATGGCATACTTATAGGATAGAAGAAGAATTAGTAGCTACGTTATCACTAGTACAGTAGAGAGAAAAAAAAAAAAAAAAAAAAAAAAAAAAACGTTGGCGTGCGTTCAATAGATTAAATCTATCCCTGAAGACGATGGTCTATGGTTTCTTTCTGCCCCTTCCCGTTTTTGGTTATTCCAAACTTCTTTGCGTCGTCTTCTTCTTCCATTCCACCGTGTTGTTTTCTCTTTTCTTTTGCTTTCCCTCTCATTTCCTCTCCTCCTCTGCCCCAGAATTAACCAAACCTAACAATAATGAAACAGTCAGCTTGGCTGTGATCGCAGCAGCTCCAGCTCAATTCTCCAACGAAGACTCTCGGTCAATTTGCCGGTCGATCAACTGGGATCCTGCAGCGATCCTAGTATGGGAAGAACCTAACTGGGAGAAGGTACAAAGAAACAGCCGGACAGGCAATCTACTAGTTAAAACTGTCGTTTGCGAACTAGATGTGCTTAGATGTACTCCAGTCGTTCGCTCGTTTCCACTCATTATTATTCTTCCTTTCGGACATGACAGTGTGCACATGAAGTCTGCGGCGCAGACATACTCGGCCAATTGATATTGATTGTCTCGTCCTATGGGAAGAAGCCACTTCTCTTATCGTTGTCATCATCGTTCATAATCTTTCGCCGTGCGCCGTCTTACGAGGGAAATCATTCATCATCTTGCAGAGGTGCTGGTCATCTGTCCCCCCCCTCCCCCCGCATCGTTCGGGTTTAGTTCAGCTCGTCGTCGAATAGCTCGGATTTTACTCTTCTTACTCTTCTTACCATTCTTACCATCCCTGGCGCTGGAAGAGAGAAGACCCGGAACTAAAGAAGGGTGTGTGTATCTAATCCGGCGAAATTTAGGGACTTTTGCTAAGTACCGTCTTTATCAGGTTGTATCCTTCCTATCGACACATCTCACGGCATTTCTGTCTCTAGGGGATCGTGGCTTGAGTGTCCGTTTACTCCTGAGGACTGCCAATTTCAACGCACGCAAGACTTTCGACCGGACTTGTATCTCATACCGGATCTATCTTCACTTAGACACCGCTGTTATGTCGAATACACAGCATTGATACATCCCCGATTGAAAATACCATTATGCCCAATTACTTTGTCGGACCCTTCGGCCGTATGTTACCTGTCATCCATGATCCGCCCTCTGAGCAAGAGTCAAGATCCTCTCGAGAACCGATGGGTTCCCTATATCAACTTCCCCCGCCTCGAGCGCCAATACCATTACGATTTGGAACAGACCCTTTCCTACGTCAACACACTCCGACAGAAAGACCAAATTCGGGCACAGAACGGTGCTGGGATGACACGGGGCCAAGGAAGGAGCAACTGCCGTCGGTTAGTCAGTTGCTGACTCCCGTCTTTCTGTCGAGTGCATCGTCTCCTTATGATCGCCGACCAGGCCGTGATACCCAGGCGGCTTACTCAGTCCACCATGATGACCACAGTCTCGCCTCCAGTGCGCCTAGTGCACCAATCTTCGAAAGATCGACCTACCAACAGCCGAGGAGCTTACCCCCGATAGTCAACACCCCCGTTCGAAACCGAGAGGATGAACTGCGGTCGCACCCGGAAACATACGGAACTTTGTCAGACCAACCGTTGCACCATGATCGACTTCCACACCTGGGTGCAACGCCTCCGAACAAGGAACCAGCTAGTGACCTTCGTCCATCAACGGCAGTTACCGAAAATCGACCGCAAGCGCCTTCGGCCCAGCCGCATGTAGTCGATGAGAGATACATAGAGGGAGAAGGGCTGTGCTATGTGTACGCTGACAGTTCATATTGCCCGAAAAATATAGATGGCGTACCGGTCAACGCGAATTGGGGTATTACCAAGGCGGGCAAGCCCAGGAAACGATTGGCACAGGCGTGCCTTACCTGCAGGGAAAAGAAAATCAAGTGCCATCCAAATCTGCCCAAGTGCGACCAATGCCAGAAATCTGGGCGAGAGTGCCGATTTGAAAATGCGTAAGTACTCGATTGTGGCGTTATGAAGATTTCCTGTGGACTAACTCTTGGAAAGGCCTCGTGGCAACCGAGCTGCATCAAAATCTTCACACTTGGCAAGCAGGCATGATGCTTTGTCGCATGAGTCTTCCGGTGCTTCCAGCTTTATAGGCACTGCGCCCGCGTTGGAACGATCAACTTCTCTCCCACTCACTGCCGCCCACACCCCGGAATCAGATACAACAATGGGCACACTGTCAGCCTGGGACCATGCTCAGCGGAGCGATGGAGAATCTGAACGACCTCACAGCTCAAAAAAGCGGCGCCTGAGCAGGGGATCCGCTGGACAGGACGAATCCTCCAAGCGCTCCCTGATTGGCAGCATGGAGCCTCAGAGACAGTCCGATTACACTGAGATCCTGTTTGCCATGAGGGATCTAGATCCTGATGATCCACTGGCACGCGAATGGAGTACAGACCCATATGAAGTCGAACCGGAGTCAACCACACATCATCTCGAGAACTACTTCACCTACGTGAATGACAGCCTATACCCTATCTTTCCACGAAAATGGTTCCTCCTGTGGGTTAAATCCTGCCAGGCCAAGTCCTTCGATGACAATATGCTGCTTTACTGGATGTTGGCCATGGGATGTGTTTTCTCAGATCGCTCAGACAAGGTGGCGGCTTTGAAGAAGTACTCCCGTATAGCACGATATGCCGTGGAACATACCCAGAATACGCTTACACTGCAACTGGCTCAGAGCCGTATTATCATGAGTCTTTGGTACTTCGCAATCGGTGCTGTGCTCAAATCTTGGGACTATGTAGGCGCAGCGATTCGAACAGTCAGTGGTTTGAATTATAACTTTGAATCCTTGGGTGTTATTGTGGACCAGAACCAAGGCTGCGAATATGGTCTACATCCACAAGCGCTAATTGAATGTCGTCGTCGGACGTTTTGGGTTGCTTACTTGATGGATGTGAGTATTTTCTTGCTCTTTCTCAGAAGGTTGTGCCTTTGCTAATAGGAGAACATTAGCGGTTTTCGAGTTTCAATTCACCTTTCATACCGTCGCAAGCGGCCTTCCTACGTCTACCATGCCGGGAAGAAACCTACGAGGCACAGCAATACGTGACAGTGCCATACTTTCAAAACAAAGCGCCATCATCAGCGAATGACATCTCAGTCTTGAGCCCATTGGCGTTCCTTATAGACGTCCTGTCCTTGTGGGGAGATGTATCAGATCAGGGATTCAAACTCTCTATGACCCCCGCTGAATCATATAACGACATCCTTGAAGCATTTTATGCATCAATTGTCGAACGGTGCGATGAGTGGTCCAGGAAGCTCCCCGACGAACTCGCGATCACGGCCGACAATATTGAGAGAAGCATTCATACCAAAAAAGCGAACATACTTCTCCTCAACCATTTGATTTACCATGACACCTTGTTGAAGTTAAATCGTTATGTTCGATACGAGGATCTTCGTGCTGTAACAGTGGACCGGTTTATCTGCAGAGCCAGACACCATGCAATCGAGATACTACGGATATGTCTGGCCTACTTACAATGCGTATCAGAACATGGTTCTTCGGGGCCTGGTGCAGAATCGGAATCGTTTCAAACAATGATCTTCAACCCCTTTGTGGGCTATATGGTGCTCTCCGCGGCTGATGTTCTCAGTGCAGCCGGTGCGATAACTGGGCTGTTGGACTCTATCAACCTGATCCGAGGTGGACTGGACATGATGCGAGGACTTAGTCGCCACTGGCAGGGGATGTCCCCCTTGGTTTCGCTGATCGAAACGCGGCTAAATGCGATGGTCGAATCTCTCAACCCTCGATCAGACAAACTAGGGTTCGTGGTGGATAGTACATCACTGGAGGCCGCGGCCCGCTCCCCTACACCTATAGCGAGGCAGTGCAGCCTCAAAACACAGCAGTTGAACAAACAGGACCTGTTGTATGGGGGTCTGCCTCGTGAGAGGCTGTTGATTGCTCTGGGCGTTGACGCCTCGTTGTCGAAGGACAACATTCTCTGGATTCAAGAGAACAGTTACCAGTAATGTTTTTTTATTATGCTTTCTTGTCTTTGCTTGTTTTGATTTTGTTACTGTATACCCTGGCATATATTGTTTTGATTGTTATTCTCTGTTCGTCTGGGCGTGATGGTGCGTATGGGATGACGGCGTGTTTGACATGATCGATTATGGATTCCCATTCTTGTACATATTCTTATATATTAATATTTTGCATTTGAACTGTGCCCCTTCTCTTCAATACGCCAATCTTGTATCTTGAGGTGATGCACACCACCAACATTATATTACCCGACTCATGAGCCCAATGACTCTACTGTATGTAAAAGTGAGCTACTAGTAAACTTGATATGTAGACAAAAATATCATAACTGCAAAAAACGCATCGTGGAACAGCGAAGAAACGGAGCATCGGCACCGAGCCCCTTCAACAACGTCATCCCATTTTTTACATTCTCATCACGACAAGCGTTGCGCACTGCTTCTCAACGCCAATAAACATGCGATAATGGACTGTTAGCAAACACGACTATATTCTCAAGAGAATCAGAAAGAAAAAAAAAAGAAAAGAAAAGAAAAGAAAAGTCGCAATCACCAGCACCCACAGGGTCCGCAGCGCAGCGCAAAAAAGAACCGCAAAATCCCAACCCACCACCATCATCACCAAAACCCATGTCCGACGAATACACAACCCTCCAAACCTACCCCCAACCCCCCGACGATGAAGACGACTACTACGCCCTCCTAGGTCTCCCGCGCAACCCACCCCCGACAGACCCCGAAATCCGCTCCGCCTACCGCACCCTCACCTTCAGCTTCCACCCAGACAAACAACCCTCTCACCTCCGCGAAGCCGCCCAACGCCACTTCGAGCGCATCCACGAAGCCTACGAGACACTCATCGATGCGCGAAAACGCACAGTCTACGACATCCTCGGCGCAGAAGGCGTACGCGCAGAATGGAGCGCGACGGGGACCATGGGAGCGGGAGGAGCAGGAGGGAAGAGGGAAGTCGGGGTGAAGGCGAAGAGTCCCGAGGAGTTCCGAAAATGGTTTCTGGAGTTGATGAGGAAGAGGGAGAGGGTTGCTGTTAATAGTATGGTGCAGAGTCGGGGGGCAGTTACGTTGGGGGTTGATGCGTCGGATATGGTTGAGTTGTCGGAGGATGGGACGGAGTTTTTTGTGCATTTGCCTGAGGTGAAGACGGGGTCTTTTGCTGTGGGGTATAATTTTAAGGCGCCGTTTCCGACCTGGGAGGGGATATTTGGGGAGATGGTTAAGGAGGAGGAGGGTGATGATGATGACAAAGAGGGGGCGAAGGAGAAGAATGCTTATGATGAGGAGCTTTTTAAGCCCGAGTTGACTATTAATGCGGGCATTTCGGGGCCCGTGGAGCATTTGGTGCAGGAGGCTCAGTTACGGTATGAGGATGGTAGGGAGGGGTCAGCAGAGGTAGGCCTTACACTTTGACTGAGAGAACGTGTGAAACTGACTGGCGTATAGATCCCTCTACGGCCAGTAATGTCTACGCCGGAGGTGACCCTCGGGGCTATGGCCAGCCGCGTGTTTGGAGATATGACCAGCACCAAGGGCATTTTAGGTAAATGGCCCTTTACATATCTCAGCAACTCTGGCACCGCGGTCAATGCCCATATCCTGCCATTCCCATTCGTGACCACGTCAATCACCAAGGCTGTTGCGCCGGTACCCGGGGCGTATCCATTCAGAATCATGTTTTCGAACGCCTTCATGAACTGGCCGCACATGACGCCGCCGACAATCTCCCTTGGGACGCAGAAGCAGATCAGTAAGAGAAAGCATGCGTTTGTTTCCTGGTCAAGTGGTACCTTGTCCTGGCCACGGTCGATTCACCGGTTCCTCAACCCTGGTGATGATATGGGTGTAAATGCCGGCCTTGCGATGGCAGCGTTCCAACAAGCCAGTTCGTTGAACGTTGGTATTGTCTCGGAACCGAGTCGTTCTCAGAAGGTCATCTCATTGGAAGACGATGAGGATGACGAGGAAGATGTAGAGTTCCAAGAACTACGTCAGAACAAACGCAAGGCCGACCAAGCCGCTGAATCATGGCGAGTCCAGGTCCAAGCAACCCCGGCGCAGGGAGCTCTTGTATTTGGTTATGGTCGTAACTTGTTCTCCGGGAAACCGGCCAATGAACCTGTTCGTTCCGAATGGACCTCCGAAGGCTACTACGGCGTCCCCGCAGAGCCAGAAAAACGCTCTGTACGGTTAGAAGTCGAAGCCAACGTCACACTCGACATGGGCCTCGCCTTCAGCGTCGAAGGCGTCCGCCAAGTTGGCGAATACACCCGCATGGGACTGGGAGTCGGTCTTCAAGGTGGCCAAGGTCTGGCACTGACAGTCTCCTGGAGCCGACTGGGCCAAAAGCTCAAACTCCCCATCACCGTCTGCACATATGACAATATCAACTGGGACGTTGGCATCGCAGCAGTCGTCTTCCCATGGCTGACTTATTGCGCGGTCGAGTTCGGATACCTCCGTCCTCGCGAGCGGAAGAACCGCCGCCGATTGATCGCGCGGAAACAGAAACAGCTGAGAAGGCAGATTCCGAAGAAGAAGGCGGATAGTACGCAGGCTATTGAGCTCATGGCTGAGCAGGTGCAACGCCGGCAGGCGAGGGAAGAGGCGCAGAATGGGTTGGTGGTTACCAAGGCTCAGTATGGGTATATGTCGTCTGGAAAGAAGGTGAAGGGGTATGATCCCAAGGATTACGAGGTGGTTGATGTTACCTTTCCCGTGGCGGCGCTGGTGGATCGTGGACAGTTGGTGATTCCGCGGGAGACGCATAAAGTGAGTTGTTCCCTTCCCCCAATAAGTATACTGTATCCCGGGACGATAATCAACTAACATCTAACGCAGTTCCAACTCCTTGGCTTCCACGATCCGGCACCGCTGCTGCCCAAGATGTTGAAGGTGTGGTATAGATATCACGGTAAGGAACACTACGTGGAAGCGAATGACACTGAGGGCATTAGCTGCCCTATGCGAGTGCATTTGCGGTAGTCTTCTCGCCTTTTGGTGACTGTATTTTATGCATTTCTCTGCTCATGTACTCTTGGATCTCTGCTTCTGGCTTGTATTATACGCCGATTTTGACGATTTCCACTCTTTATTGGAATCTCCCATGTATTCCTAGCATAATATGAATAAACGTTTATACGACTATTTTTCTATCACTCGTTTAATCCCTTGATAAATCGTAGTAGTTTTGCCATATCTGCATAGTAAGTACGGTAGCCCAAACAACCAAAAATGCAACCGGCAGAAAGCGACCGACTTCGACGGCGAATTCCAGACAGAAAACCTCATCAACTTTTCCACCTTCTTACCTTTAATTATTCCATATATCGACGGGGACAATGACATCAATAGCAGAGGGGCTTTTCAAGTCTCTTCCAAAGCCAAAATACACCGGTGAGGAGGAAGAGCTGCCTCAGCACGCGCAGCCCCGTGGGCCGCGGGTGGTTGGCGCCGACCAGATTGATGAGACGCAAGTTGTGTTAAGGGTGAGTACTTTATACTGAACTACCTATTCAATTCTGAAAAATACTTACTCGGAATAGAGAACCGGCCCCCCTCCATACGGAAACCGAACAGGATGGCGCCCTCGCTCAGCCGAAGACTTTGGCGACGGTGGCGCGTTCCCCGAGATCCTAGTCGCCCAATACCCCCTCGACATGGGCCGTAAAGGCACGGCCTCGAAATCGAATGCTCTGGCGGTGCAAGTCGACGCGGAAGGGAAAGTGAAATACGATGCGATCGCGCGCCGCGGCCACAGTGACGACCGAGTCGTGCATGCGTCGTTCAAGGATCTAATCCCGCTGCGGCAGCGAGTGGATATGGGCGAGGTCTCGCTGGATCGGCCATCGGAGGACGAGGTGAATGAGCAGATGGAGAAGACGAAGAATGCGCTGGCGAATCTGGTCGATGGGGCTGTGGCGGCGCAGAAGCCTAAGAATGTGAAGGGGGGTAGGAGGGCTGAGCCGACGTTTGTGAGGTATACGCCAGCGAATCAGATGGGGGATTCATCGTCGGGGGATGGGGGTGGGAAGAATGATCGGATTATGAAGATCGTGGAGAGACAGCAGGATCCGATGGAGCCGCCGAAATTCAAGCACAAGAAGATTCCTCGTGGACCGCCGTCGCCGCCCCCGCCCATTCTGCACTCGCCGCCTAGGAAGTTGACGGCGGAGGATCAGGAGGCGTGGAAGATCCCGCCGCCTGTGTCGAATTGGAAGAATCCCAAGGGTTACACGGTTCCGTTGGATAAGCGTCTGGCTGCGGACGGGCGTGGCCTACAGGATGTCTCGATTAATGACAAATTCGCCCAGTTTGCCGAGGCACTGTTTACTGCGGACCGACATGCTCGTGAGGAGGTCCGGCTACGTGCGCAGATGCAGCAGAAGCTGGCGGAGAAGGAGAAGGCGCAGAAAGAAGAGCATCTGCGGTCGCTCGCCCAGAAGGCCCGAGAGCAGCGAGCGGGGTCCAGTGCTGGCGGTGCAGCTCGTCGTGAGGCACGATCTCGATCCCGCAGCGTCAGCCGTAGTCCCTCTGCTTATTCGTCACGGTCGGCCACGCCCGGCGAGGACGAATCAGAAGCTCGTGAGCGAGAGCGCATGCGTCGTGAACGCCGCCAGGATGCAGAGCGGCAGCTTCGGCAATCGCGCATGGGCACTGAGCGCCGGATCCAGCACATGGCACGTGAACAGAACCGTGATATCTCGGAGAAGGTGGCGCTGGGGCTGGCGAAGCCCACGCAGTCCTCGGAGGCGATGTGGGACTCGCGATTGTTTAATCAGACGAGCGGCCTGAACGCAGGCTTCAATGAGGATAACCCATACGACAAGCCATTGTTTGCGGCGCAGGACGCGATCAACAGCATCTACCGGCCACGGGCGCAGGTGGATGTGGACGATGAGGAGTCTGCGGATACAGAGATGAGCAAGATTCAAAAGTCGAGCCGGTTCGAGGTGTTGGGCAAGGCGAAGGAGGGATTCCGGGGAGCTACAGATGAGGTACTTTTTCCCTCCCAATTATTCTTATATGCCTGCGTGCTAACTTTACTCTACTAGTCCCGTGAAGGTCCCGTGCAATTCGAAAAAGATACAGCCGATCCTTTTGGCATCGACAACATGATCGCAGATGTGACAGGAGGCGCAGGGCAGAAGCGCTATGGCATTCAGGAGGCCGACCAGGAAGACCGCGGATCGAAGCGGGCGCGAGTGGATGACGATTGATTTTTATCTACTGCGTACATTTTTTGTATTGGGACCATTGGTGCATTGCAGGCGTTGCCTCTTCTTTATTATCTAGTATGTATAGGAATTTACCGTATTTGGTGGCAATGAAGCACTCCGGCGATAAACGTTGCATCGACGACGGCGATAGATAAAGCGATAAAGAATGCATAATGGAAGATAACGCGTTGCAAACTCGATTTATAAATCTTTTTAATTCGAGATTTCTTTTTCTTTTGTCGCCGTTTCTTTCTTTCTTTCTTTCTTTTTTTTTTTTTTTTTTTTTTTCATTGTAACTACTCTTAATTGTACAACTGTTCCCTAACAGAAGGTATGCCTGCGTGCTCTCTCCGGCAACTGACGCCATGCTTGCCTCTCAACTGCCTCTACAACTATGTATAGCTGATTCATAGTAGATTCCCTGTACATTTATGCGTGCTTCTCTGCTGGCATTGCAGCATGGTGTAAGGGGTGACTATGCCAGAAAAAGCCGCTTACTTTATTCACATCTGCCAGTTCAGTGAATGTTAGACAGTCTCACTCCTCTCCTACATCCTCAAAGAACTGGTGAAGTCTTCAGACTCTCTCAGCACCAGTCTGAATTGTCTCCATGAGCCATAATGGATCAATCTCTTTCTCTGATTTCTGCTCAGGTGCAGTTCATGGTGAGCAAGCCTCTCTATTATCTATCTGAATGCTGCAATCATGGCAATCCTTCGTTCACTAACCACTATCGTCGAGGTACAGGAGGACCGTTTGGCCCTGGTGCATATTCCTCTCAACTTGTATCCGTTCTTCCTGAAGCCTATCTTGCAGGTGCTTTTCCACGAGGTTAGTCCTCTGGATGATGATAGGGAGACTATCGTGAACATCAACGTGGACGATGGACCTGCTCTCGAGGACGGCACAGTCACAGCTGCACCAGAGCAGCCTGCGTTCTTGAATATCTCGATCACGCCAGTCGAGTGCTCCGTGATGTGTCCGCGGAAGTTGGCTGATCAGTACTTTGCCCCACTGGTTGAGGGGTTTCGAGCTGTTTCGTCCGAGTCGGACAGTTTGTCTATCACGAGGGACGATTTTATTGCCATGCAGGTCTACGGTGAGGGCTTGGAGGCTGGTCAGCGGGTTCTTGAGTTGACGAGTCCGTTGGCTATGGCGGGAATGTACGTCTTTCCCCTGTCTGTATGGTGTATAGGGCTGACCGGAAAGTTCTATCTTTTTCGTCTCGACCTACTTCTCCGACTACATCATCGTTCCCTACAAATCCAAAAACCAAGTCATCGAGGCTCTTGAGAACCGCGGCTTTCAATTCGAAATCTCCACCGAGACTTTCGCCAACAGTCACCACAGCCAGTTCAATCGCTGCTTTAGTCCGGCATCTTCGCGTTCTCCGAGCAGCATGGGCTCTCCCCCATCCACACCACCACCTTCGACACTGGACGAACTGCAAACCCGCACCTTCTCCTCCCTTCACAAAAACCACATCCTCCCCTCCGTCGATCGCTCCCTGCGTCTCGTTCAATGTGCCGCACACCGCCGCTACACAAGCGACGCCAGCTCCATCTCCATCCTCCGCGAAGCTCTCACCACAACCTTACTCGTGGATAACCCGCGTTTCCTCTCCCTAACCCTAACAGCCGCTGACCCAGCCGCCTCCCTCCTCCTTGAAAAGCGCCTCCTCCCACGCTTCTTCTCCTCCACCGCAGATTCTACACCCGAACCAAACGACGACGAATCGAGCCTCCTCCTAGGCTCGAAAGAAGAAATCCTCGTGCCCATCATGCTCGATCTCCGCAAACTCCCCCTCGAAGCAACAGGTATCGTCTGCGGCGTTGCCAGCCGTCTCGCAGAAGCAACCCACAGCAATAACAACGACAGCAGAACCCTGGACCAGTCCACAAACGCCTCGACTTCAACAACAAGCATCGCAGCGCTCTCCTCCAATTCTCGTTCTACATTACACTCCTCGTCCTTCGACAGTTTCATCAAAAACGTCTTCTCCTCGAGCGCCGGAAGCACCAACGGCACCCCTAGCAGTGTTGGTAGCGGTGGACCAGTCCGCTTAGCTTATACCCACGCGAATACGTCTATGCCTATGCACCGGTTACAACCAGACTTTGATGTCTCGGTCGATACGGCTGTGGAGATTAGTTTCTTGAGTACGGCGAGGGCTGGGACAATCCTTGTTGGTGAGTATGAGTTGACTCGTGCCGTGGATGCGTTGGAGGCGGAGAGTCGGGAGCAGCGGGAGTTGGAGGATGGGTTGATTCAGGGATTTGAGGATTGATTGTTCCTGTCTTTTCTCTTTTGGTCTCGTCTTTTGTGTGCTTTGTTTTGGCCTGGAGTTGGTTGGGACGGTGTGATACGGCTTGAAAAAGTTCTGGTTGTGAGCGAGTATTCTTCTTTCTCTTTCTCTTTTTTTCTTTTTTGAGCCTTGGGTGTTGTGGTGTCGTGGAAAACAGAACAGAAAAGTGAACAGAACCCATGTATTAAGATTCAGCTGGAGCGGGTATGTATAGTACATGACAGAAGAAATAGCGGTTCGCTACTCATTATATTCATCTCTCATATCTGGACTTGTAGTCAGGCTTGTATTCTTGGTGATCACGCTGACATCGGAGGAAGTCGTCCAGTTTAGATTAAACACACTGGACGATAACGGGTTGTCCAGGTTGCCAGTGCCGGGGTTGTCTTCCATACCCTGCTATGGCTTGAACCAGTATCTTGATAGGAGATTGAGTGACTGGCTGCTGTCTCACGAATCACCAGGGATATCCTTCCATGGAAAGAAAGTTGTAAAACCATACCACTGGATATCCATCAACCATACACCTTAACAGTCCCTACACCCAGTTAGCACCCAAGCAAACCACAACCAGACCTGAAGAAAACATACCATCCGAACATCCCCCAGCCCACTGCTCCCGTTTCTCATTCCACGCCACACAACTAACAGCCCTCACGCCCTCCCCAGCAGGAACACTCGCAATAGCCTCACCACTCAACACATCCCAAGCAAACACATACGCTTGAGCTTGCTTCTTAGATTGGGACTGCGATTGAATACCTGCTTGGACAAACCGTCCACCCCAAGCCCCTTTATCCTCCTCGCCCTTCTCAGCTTCACTCCCACTAAGCACGACCCCATCATTCACAGCGAAAACAGATCGAATCCGCAACTCCTCGTTCCGATATACCGGTCCTTCCCCCTCCTTATCCCTTTCCTTCTCCCCCGGAAAAGCCTTGAGCAATTTCCCATCTCCCCGATCAAGCACCCTAATCCTTCCATCCAACGTACTAACAAGCACCGCATTTCCATCCCCCGAGCACCGTACGCTAG
This sequence comes from Aspergillus glaucus CBS 516.65, assembly GCF_001890805.1. NCBI lineage: Eukaryota > Fungi > Ascomycota > Eurotiomycetes > Eurotiales > Aspergillaceae > Aspergillus > Aspergillus glaucus. The sequence continues at coordinate 626,259 of NW_019170465.1, read as the reverse complement.
TCACCGGAGCACCAAGTACGTCGACTGTTGTCTGTCCCATACGGATATCGTAGATCCGTACGCGCCCGTCGTAGCTCCCGCTGACTATTGAGTATAATGGCATATGCGCGTGCAGTGTGGAAACGGTATCGGTGGCTTCGGGGAGGGTCTGGAGGGGTTTGTGGGAGGAGGCGCGGGCGTCCCAAAGGTTTATTGTTGTGTCTGCGCTGCCTTCGCCATTGATTAATTAGCATTTGGACTGCATTGCTGCGATCAAGAGGTTATAGGGAACAGGAGGGTACCAGAAACAACAACCGCATCCCCCTCACCCGCAAACTGCACCGCTTCGATACGCGCGTTATGCCCGCTCCAGCGACGCGTTGTAATACCCTGTTCTACATCCCAGAGGAAGACAGCGCGATCTCCGCCTACGCTGGCGAAGCGCGCATTATCTGCGGTCACGGCGATGTCGAGGACGGAGTAGCCGTGGGCTTCGTAGCGTTGGATTGGGGCGGTGGATTCTGCGGGGTACGTGTTCGTGCTGCTGGGGACTGCGCGCGCGAGGTGGATTGAGCGATCGGAGGATCCTGTTAGCAGGTAGGTTCCCGGGGAGCTGGAGAATGTGATGGCATTGACGGGGCCTGGGTGCTTGGTTAGTTTTCATCGGAGATGGAGCTGGAGCTGCGGGGAGCTTGCCATTATGTGTTTTGAGGGTGTGGAGGTGCTGGCTGGAGAATTGTTTCGCAGACATGGGCAGTATACTAGACTCAAATAATGAAGGATTTGTAGAGGTGATTTACTTGAATAATGGAGACCTACTCCGGCATCATGCCGAGGACTTCTACTTCACCGCCGACGAGCGAATGCACCCAACAAACACAGATTAATTGTATTGACACGCTACGAATACAACTCAGTATTATCAACGATGTAAAAACCATCGCTAGCTATCAGCCGGCAAAATAAATAAAGAAATAAAAAGGGTAACCAGCGTATCACGGCCGAGCCACAGCCCATTATGGATACTGCCCCGATACGCAACGAAAATCGAAGAAATAGGGGTAATCAAGAATAAACAGGAATGAAGAAGTCGCATATACCATCCTCCGTGGGTTTTTGTCCTTCCACTTCGTTCATAGCAGTGGCCAAAATATCTTAACGACGTCCGTGGCTTCGGGTACTCGGGCCCTGCAGGTGCTCGATCTCTTGCTCAAGTGATTTGATCCTATGCCGGTCAGTCGATGAACTCTTCACACATAATGGGATTGGGACATACGCAGCATGTGTGGCTTCCAAATCCTTGTTGAGACGGTCTCTCTCGGCAATGAGCTTCTGTTCCCACTGGCGGAACCGTTGCTCCTCCACCTTGACCTGCTCTGTGAAACGCTTCCGCAGGGATTCCTCTTCTTCCTTGAACTTGGGGTTGTCCAGCTTCCTGGGTCGGGCCTCGCCAAATTTCCTCGTCTCCATCTGCTGTGCACGGTACGCCTCGTAGTGTTGCTCCTCGGTGGTGTGGATGAGGTCGAGCATGTGGGTGCGGATAAGAATTGAACGCAGCTTCTTAAAGTCGCAGTGGTCCTCATTCTCGACTTCAGCAACACCCCAAGCGTACTGACGACCCTTAACGACACGGTTGTCGTGAGTCTTGACATCTTTCTCGGATCCAATCACGGCGTAGGGCATGGCGGCCATCAAGCTGCGGGCGTGGGCGGCGGCGTGCTCATCGTCCTCCTCGATCGGTGGGGTGTAGATCTTGATGCCCTGGGCTTCGATAACATTTTGGACCTATGACACAGTCAGCTTGATCCATGAACACGTCCTCCTTCGATTTTCTTACCCTCGTCTTGTAGCGGGCCAGGTCCGCGGGGCTAAGAGTATCGGCCTTGGCGATGACGGGAATGAGGTTGACACGCGAGCTCAACCGCTTCATCACTTCGATGTCGAGGGGCTTCAAGGTGTGGCCGGTCGGTCTGATGAAGTACAAGCAAGCGTGCACACGCATGTCGATCTTGTCTGTGCGACGGGGCTGCTGCTCTTGCAACATGTACGACTCATGCTGGTCGTCGAGGAACTCGATGATGGGTTGCCAGGAGTCACGGTTGTTGACGTAGTCTCCAAAACCGGGGGTGTCAATGACGGTCAGACGAACTGCGTAGTCCAGCCATTATTAGCAACATCATCACGATCCAGGATCCATCCGTGAACAACCTTTGAAGAACTTCTCCTCCAGCTCTGCCTTGGTGATCTCGATCTCGACGGTACGGTCGATCTGCTTCTGGTGACGGCGCTTGTGGTCGGCGTAGTTCTTAATGGTAGTCGAAAACAGAGTGTTGATGAAAGTGGTCTTTCCCAATCCCGACTCTCCAGCAACCTAACCTCCACCGTCAGCATGGACCATTTCTTGTTTGTATCTATAAAACCGGGAACCCACCATGATAGTAAACGCCGCACCCCGCTTAGCAACAATCTTGTGCCTGTTTTAATCACCACAATTAGGATCTCCATCGTTCTTTCTATTTCAATTGCAACCGTTGCAATATCAAAAATGTACACACCGTTGGTTGGGCAGCTAAAGAAACAGATAAGTTAGCAAACGTTCCCCTCATTCCATTGTATACTGAATCTGGGATTCGATTACTTACATTGGCAATGCCAATGGGCGAGGCAGTCTCCGTAGTAGGGGCCATGGTGATAATAGGGGTTAAACAAGCAAGAACCGATCACCGACGATGTCAAAAATGACGGAGGGGAATAGGGATAATAAATCCGGACCGCAGGGGGGGAAGAAGATAAGGCCAACGGAGAGGAAATGAAGCCAGTGAAGCACAAACAAAGCTGGCACAGACAATGGGGGGAGAAGAAAGCAAAAGGGAGATGAGGGAAGGAGGTCGAAGAAGAGAAATAGAGAAGAACGCAGGCTGGAAGCTCCCGATCCAAAGTCGCCGGCGTGCCTTCTTTGGGCGAAATCAATCCCAGGCTTGGAGTTGCCCCTGAATTGGTGGATCACGCGCCGCTAGTCCTATTCTGGTATAGCGGGACCCCCGGATAGCATCCTACCCGTTTAGGACTAGTCCATTTCGGGGCGGATTAACATTTGATCTGTTCTTCTCTTATCGCCCGTTTAGGAAGACATTTTTTGGACGAGCGCAAAAGAGAAAAAACGTCAAGTGGACGATTGACACCATGAAGACGGATTTCAAGGTATGCTTCTGCTATATGAGATCTCTAAGACTCTTTCTGACTACTGTTAGTTCTCCAACCTTCTAGGGACGGTCTATCGCAAAGGCAACCTGCTTTTTACTCCCGATGGAACCTGTCTGCTGTCACCGGTAGGCAATCGGGTCTCGGTTTTTGACCTGGTGCAGTATGTATCACTAAATTCTCGCTACTATTGATTGTACTATCATGGCAATGAGCTGACATCTCGCAAGCAATACCTCCTATACCCTCCCGTTTGCGCATCGCACCAACATCGACCGGTTGGACCTATCGCCAAAGGGCAATTTATTGCTTTCCGTCGACGAGAATGGCCGTGCGATCTTGACAAATTTCCACCGCAGAATTGTGATTCATCATTTCTCCTTTAAGGGATGTGTGTCCGCCCTCAAATTCTCTCCGTCAGGGCGATTTTTCGCAGTTGGTGCAGGGAGACGATTGCAATTCTGGCACACCCCATCGACACCGGGAACGGATACCAACGGAGAGCTCGAATTCGCTCCCTTTGTACTCCACCGCGATCTGGCAGGTCATTTTGATGCTATTGAGCATCTCGAGTGGTCCAGTGATTCTCGCTTCGTGCTCACGGCCTCCAAGGATTTGACCGCACGGATATGGAGCTTGGATCCGGAGGACGGGTTTGAGCCTACAACTTTGGCAGGACACCGGCAGGGTGTCAAGGGTGCATACTTCTCGGCTAACCAAGAAGCAGTAAGTCTACATGACCGCCATTGTTTGGAAACTGCATCTAATATATTTCGCATTTAGATCTACACCGTTAGTCAAGATGGTGCCTTGTTCAGGTGGGAATATGTCGCAAAGAAGGATCCAGAGACCATGGAAGACATCTCAGATGCCCGATGGAGAATCGTCAAGAAAGACTATTTCATGCAGCAGGATGCCAAGGTGAACTGCGCTACATTCCACGCGGCTACTGGTCTCTTGATCGTGGGTTTCTCCAATGGCCTGTTTGGCCTCTACGACCTGCCCGATTTCAACCCGATCCATCTCCTGAGTGTCTCTCAGAGTAATATCGACTATGTCACGATCAATCAGTCTGGAGAGTGGCTGGCGCTTGGTTCGTCGAAACATGGCCAGTTGCTTGTATGGGAATGGCAATCAGAGTCGTACATCCTGAAGCAGCAGGGTCACTTGGACTCAATGAATGCGATCGCTTATTCTCCTGATAGCCAAAAGATTGTCACCGCCTCTGACGACGGAAAGATCAAGGTTTGGGACGTCAAATCCGGCTTCTGCATTGTGACTTTCACAGAGCATACCAGTGGAGTGACTGCATGCGAGTTCGCCAAAAAGGGTAGTGTTTTATATACCTCATCCTTGGACGGCTCTGTACGTGCATGGGACCTTATTCGTTATCGTAACTTCCGAACCTTTACGGCACCTTCTCGATTGTCCTTCTCGTCGCTCGCGGTCGACCCCAGCGGCGAAGTGGTTTGCGCTGGCTCTCCGGATTCATTCGACATTCATGTGTGGTCGGTTCAGACTGGACAGTTGCTGGATCAGCTGTCAGGCCATGAAGGTCCTATTGTCAGCCTTGCATTTGCTGCCGATGGTAGTCATCTGGTCAGCGGTAGCTGGGACCGCACTGTTCGGATATGGAGCATTTTCGGTCGATCTCAGACTAGCGAGCCTCTGCAGCTCATGTCGGACGTTCTGTGTGTCGCATTCCGACCGGATGGCAAACAAGTGGCCGCGTCTAGTTTGGACGGCCAATTGTCTTTCTGGTCTGTAGAAGACGCAGTCCAGCAGGGTGGTGTCGACGGACGTCGCGACGTCTCCGGAGGTCGTAAGGTGTCTGACCGCCGGACCGCAGCCACCGCGGAAGGAACCAAGTCTTTCAACCGAATCACATACAGTGCCGACGGCAGCTGTATTCTGGCCGGAGGAAACAGCAAGTTCATCTGTTTGTACGACGTGAGGACCGGCTCGTTGGTGAAGAAGTTCACGGTTTCCGTCAACACCTCTCTTGACGGTACCCAGGAATTCCTCAACAGTCGCGACCTGACTGAAGCAGGCCCCCGGGGTCTCATTGACGAGACAGGCGAAGCATCCGATCTGGAAGACCGCATCGACAGTGCCCTCCCTGGTGCTAAACGTGGTGACGCAGGTGCCCGTCGGACTCGTCCCGAAGTGCGTGTCACGTCTGTCGACTTTGCGCCCACGGGCCGTGCATTCTGTGCAGCTTCCACAGAGGGTCTTCTCATCTACAGCCTGGATACAGAATTCATATTCGATCCCTTCGACCTCGATATCGACATCACGCCATCTACCATCCTCTCCACCCTCGAGAACGCCAAGAAGGCATCCAAGTCCGACACCGCTGATGATGATGCTACGTTCCTGAAAGCACTGGTCATGGCATTCCGTCTCAACGAGTCGAAACTTATTCGCGCCGTCTACGAAGGAATTCCCCCATCCAACATCCCCCATGTCGTCCGCTCCTTGCCCACTGTCTACCTACCCCGTCTCCTCCGTTTTGTCGCCTATGCTGCTGAGGAAACGCCTCATCTCGAATTCAACCTTCTCTGGTTCGAGTCTATACTGAGCAGCCATGGTCGGTACCTCAAGGACAACTCAGGCACGTTTGCTCAGGAACTCCGTGCCGTCCAGCGCGCTATTGATGACATTCGCGACAACCTGAAGAAGTTGACGGAGCGCAACGCATACAATCTCAAGTATCTTCTCTCGCAGCCCGTGCTTGCCAGCAAGAAGCCCAGTGCTCCTCTCCTTTCGCAAATCGAGGATGGTGACGATGCCAACGGACATGATGACAACATGGCTGATGCCGACGAGGACGATGGTGAAGATGGGTGGATTGGGCTCGAGTAATTGGATTTATTCTGTATATCTGTATCTATATACATTTCTTCTATGTTCTTTCTGTTTCTATTGCATCTGCGCCTGGCGTTTCGTCTACTGTGATATACCTGGAAAGATAAAAGGGGATAGTCAAAAGTTCAATTGGTTCAATAGACAGATGGTCTAAGCTCTTTTGCCCATAAAAGATCCCGTGTAAGCTTAATCAAACAGCTACTGTCTATATTTATATTCGAAACTGGTCTGTTCTACTTTTCTTTGTCACCTGTTTGTCATGCAAACAAGACCGAAAACAACCCTAATATCTTTTCTGCAAGTGCCATGAGCTCTGTTCAGAGACATATATGAGCACATGGCAGTGAAAGAAAATCAGGGGATAGCTGTAGTAGCTGTAGTACTCCAAGCATGATTGTTTTCTTAAAATGGTTTATCCACTACTGGGAAGCCTTGTTATAGAGATTGCTCAGTGAATGGCAAAGAGGAAGCAGTGAATGCAGACAATCACAGAATGAAGTTTGCCCTGTTTATACAATCCTTAAGCTATAAATACCCTCTCTTCTGCTCTCTTTCTTTCTATTCTGACAACTTCCTCTCCCATTCTTCTTTGCACAGATCGACTCTTCCTTCATTTCTTCCCACCTTATTCAGATCCATCAAGACACCCAACTACAAGCCTCCCTTGTCTTCACGATGCTCGAAGACCTGGGATTGGGCCTTTGGCATTTGACCCTCGCTCTTGCCTTGATACTGGGCGTCGTTGTTCTCTACAAGCCAGATCGCGATTTCGTTGGCGTGCCCACCGTCAAGTACAGTCGCTACCTACCCACTTTCTTCAATCGTGTGATTTTCTACGCTGTTGGTTCGAAGCTCATTGACGAGGGCTACGAGAAGGTACGTCTCTAACCATCATATCAATTGAACAAGACAAACCTAATGGCTGTCTCTGTTTAGTACAGAGACACCCCGTTTCGCATCCTCAAAGCTGATGGAGACCTGATCGTGTTGCCGGCCAAGTATATCAACGAGCTGCGTAATGTTGCACCATCTGAGCTGAGCTCTTTGGATGCTCAGTATAACGTTCGTGGATTCTTTCCTTTTGTTGCTGTTCTTCTGCAGAGAAGGGATAGGACTGACCGTTTGATTTAGAATGTGCTCGGGAAGTATACAAACGTGTTGGTTGAGAGTCGTTTGCCTTCGCTCACTGTTGCGAAGCGGCTCAATCCTGCTATTAGTAAGTTAGACGAGTTTTTTAAATCTAGCTGTGGTAGACACTGACTTTGAACAGGTCGGTTGGTTCCTAGCCTTATTGATGAGCTTCAGTATGCTTTCGACATTGAGGTCCCCAAGTGTGATGGTAAGTACCGCATATACCACCAAGGATGGAAGAAATGCTGACCATCTAGACAAATGGACCCCCGTCAACGCCTACAATATGCTCCTAGGTCTCCTCACCCGCGCCACCACCCGTATCATCTGCGGCGACTCGATCTGCCGAAACGAAAAATGGCTAGAAACCGTCACCGACTACACCATCAATGTCGGCATCACAGTCATTTTCCTCCGCCCATTCCCCAAATTCCTCCGTCCCCTGGTCGCCAAGTTCCTCCCCAGCGTACGCAAGCTCAATAAGCAGGTCCAATTCGTCAAGCAGGAGCTGTTCATCCCTATGATCAATGCGCGTCATCATGCGAAGAAGCATAATCCGAGTTACCAGAAGCCGGATGACTTTCTGCAGTGGATGATAGATGGAGCTGATAACCCTCGTGATGCGGATGCGGACTTTATGGCGCACAATCTTTTCATTATCATGAGTTTGGCGGTTGTGCATACCAGCTCGATGCTGATGACGCATATGCTTTACGATCTGATTGAGATGCCGGAGTATCTGGAGCCCTTGCGAGAGGAGATTCAGGCCACGCTTGCAAATGGTTGGACCAATGCCACTCATTCCTCGTTCATCTCCCAGCATCACATGGATAGCTTCATGAAGGAAGTGCAGCGATTCAACCCTACCGGCGAAGGTAAGCACCTCTCCCCCATCCCATCCGTCTAACCCAGTAACTAACGCAAGCAGTCTCCATGCACCGCATCGTCCGCCGCCCCGTAATCCTCACAGACGGCCTCGTCCTCCCCGTTGGCGCCCACATCTGCTTCGCAGCCGGCCCCCTCTCCCGCGACCCCAAAATCATCCCCGACCCAACCCCCTTCTCCGGCCTCCGCTGGTCCGTGAATCCCGAGATCAAAACGAACAGTTTCGTCAGCATCGGCCCGCACAATATGCATTTCGGATTTGGACGCCAGGCGTGCCCTGGTCGGTTCTTTGCATCGGTTACGATCAAGGCGATTATGAGCCGGATTATCGCGGAGTATGAGTTTAAGTATGAGGGGGAGAGGAAGGAACGGCCGGCGAATGTGAGGATTGGGGAGCAGATCATGCCTAATGTGGGGACGAATATTGTTATGAGGAAGAGGAAGGGGGTTGTTGTTTGAGGGGTGAGATTGGTGGTGGGCTTTCTTTTTTCTTTTGGGTCTTTTTGTGATCGATGGTGAACAGAAATTGGATGGAATTTAATTATTCAAGGATATGGTTGGCACAAAAGTTGGTTTACAAAGAGATTGAATGTTTTTTTTTTTTTTTTTTTTCATTTAGGTCTAGGGAAAGTTTAATAATTAATCATACATAACTATTATGGCTTCTGAGATGTATTCTGCAAAAGCATCTCCCATAGGGCTCACCCATGCCCACAGGAATAGTGTTCTGTACTCAGACAACTGAACAGATTTTAATATATATTTCTTGCTCAAAAGAGTATCACCTAACCGCAGCTGTCAAGGATGTGGCTGTTTATGCCTTATACGACAGCCTCCCGTTTATATATAAGAGAACCTGCAAAATCCGAAGGGATAATCATGATACGCCAAGTGGTCATGTGTAAACGAGCGAAAAAATTGTATTGCTGGGTATAAGCCCCCTCAGTGTAGCCTCACACCATCTAACATTTCTAAACAGAAGGTCCAAGGACCTGATGTGTATGCTCTGCGACTCCGTTTTTCGTACCCAATAACCTACACAACACAGAATACCCTATCCACCAGGCTACAAACCAATATCTACTACACGAATAATAATAAGAAAACCAAATTGAATCCATCACAAAGACGACAAACATCGCGATCAGGAATCACCTGCTGTAGCGGCACCTCTTCCACGGGGTGCACCTCGGCCTCGGAATCCTCCCCGGAAGCCTCCGCGGCCGCGACCACGTCCACGTGCATCCACAGAGGCGGGCGGCGGAACCTGGGAATAGCTCTTGGGTTGGAAGTTCGGGTTGTTCTTGATAATTCCCTCATCTGGGTGGCTGTTGTCTAACGTGTGGTATCCTCCTCGAGCGTAACCTCCACGACCTCTGCCGTTTCCGCGAGGACCAGTTGGGGGCACACCGTTGCTAGGATGGGGACGGAAAGGCAATGTGGTTTGTTGAAGTCCGCCACGGCCACGGCCTCTTGGTGCGTGTCCGTTGCCAGCCACAGCACCGCGGTAGGAGCTGTTCAAGGGAGGAGGAGCCGGTGCGCTTCTCAGCTGGCCCTGCCCGTTTGGTCCCAGAGGTGTTCCATAGCCAGCAGTCGTCAGTGGCGAGATGTGGCTCTGTGCTTGTTGGCTTGCGGCAGCTCGGGTACTAGCGATCAGCTGTCGGTACGACACGTTCAACACGGAAGAGGCCAGGACAGTCTGGCCTCGGAAGGGCGAACATCTATCTCCCAATGTCGTGCCGCTCATGAATGTAGCATCGAAGACGACGTCGAGCAACAGCGCCCGTGGCGTGCGGGTAAGACCAATGACAGTTCCTCGGGTGGCGATCGGCACTTTACCGGAGTCCTGGGCGTAGACAACGCGGTCCCCAAGCTTGAAGCTCTGGTTTCCAAGTCGCTGTTCAACGTCCGAAGGACGGAGAAGCGCACTTCGAGGGACACCGCGGATCTTCTTGGGGAGCATTGGAGGCAAGTTTTGATTGTATGTGTCTGCATCCTGTTCGATCACCTTGGCCACATCCGAGTCGAGTTGTTCAGCATCGAGAGGGACCCTCTCAAAGCTCTTAGCCTCGATCGACTTGAGCCAATCCCGGATATCCTTCATTCTTTGGAAAGCAACCTCCTCTGGATAGAAGTCGGTAGGTTGGTACCGGTCACGCTGAGGGTTTGCCTGAATGCCCGCAATGAACTCCGGGAAGTTGATCATGTACTGTTGCACTAAGTTGACTGCTTTTGGACTGAACTCCCAGCCTGTATCTCCACGACGTGAGTAACCAAGAACCTTCTGCTTCTTCGCTTCGAACTTCAAGTTGAGTCCCAGGTTTACGCGCTGGCCTTCAACGTCAACACTGAAGGAAGATGTGATCTTCGCCAGCACCAGAGGATTCAGGTGTAAGCTCTTCGCAATGGCATAGGAAGGCATGTATGGACACAACTTCTCCGCTTCCCGGGCACGTTCCTTTCCGAATTCAGGGTCTCGTCCTTTCACAGAAGCAATCATACCGTTGACCTTGCCGTCATCATGTCCAGTGATATGAACAGGTCTACCGTAGTTGAAATCTCCGAGGAAGAAGGCCCGAGATCCCTCGGGGAATTCCTCCTCAATCGGCAAGGCCTCCCGTTCGATGAATCGTTCGTCGGGGTTCACTACTTCATCGACAATCAGCTGAAGGGCATAATCGGTCTCCAGCCCAGGGATGTCGGCGAATTCCTTCATGGTGGTGCCCTCGTCTGTCTTGATTAATCCCTTGAGCATTTGGACATGTACCATAGCCTCCACAGGGCCGATTATGGTGCCCAGTCGTTTGCTATAGACACCTTCAATCCTATCGGCCTTCTTGCTCCACTTTTCAATCTCTGGAGGGGCATGCGGAGTAGCGACAACATGCGGCGATCCTTCAGGAAGTGTGTAGTCAAATAACTCATCGGAAACGCGGACAACAAAAGCTTCCTGCAGGAAAGGATACCCCACAAAGATGCGCTTTCCTAGTTTAGACTTGGCCAGCTCGCCAGTCGACCTGCTGCCGGGCTCAAGAAGCGTAATGACCATGCTCTCGTTACGGCTCTCTTGCTGAAATACGGTCACTCCGTGGAAGCCTAGTTGGCCGACGTGCGGCAAAGTCTTCAGGCTGGGGAATCCAGCTAACGCTGCAGCGCCTAGTTGTACACCTTCAACCAACCCAATATACGGTTCCAGGCCATCCATGGTAGGCAAATCAAAGGCATTCTCGATGCAATGGCAGTGCGGGATATCGGGAAAGGCGCCAGGAAGGGTTGATGGATAGGTGAACTGCACATCAGGGGAGTAGGTGAACTTGAGACTGACACCAAAATCGTTCCTTGCCTTCTCTTCGGGCGTCAGGAGGTGTTCTCTTCCATTAAGGGCATCCAATAGGCGGCGTTCCTCGATGAACGGGATCTTGACGACAGCCTCCCATTCCATCTTCTTCCCGTTCATATCCAATTCGAAATCGCGAGGGTAGAAATCGACGATAGGCGACTCAGGCGAGGTCATCAGATCCCGATAGGCAGGAGGGACAATCTTCTTGCTTCGGTCAGGCAAAACACCCATAAGCTGGTCGTATGGCCGGAACGGTTGGCCAAGGTTGAAATTCACATCGGCATTCAAACCATGTTTCACGTCTAAAGGAAAGGTTTGTTAGAATCGTCACTGCGAATTGCACTGTAGCACTAACCAGAAATCATTGGAGCATAATGATAGCGGAAGAACCATGGCCAGGATGCGATGCCTCTGTAATAGTAGTACAGAACCCATTGAAGACCCTGAAAGTAGTTCTCGGTCAATTCCCTCATCTCCTCATGGCTATCCAGGCCCCAACCAAATTTGGTTTGGTAGTAGTTGTTTTTCCACTCCTGAAACTTCATTTCGTACTTCTTCTCCGCCACTTCCTGGGCCTCCTCAGGTGACAGCTCTTCCACTTTGGCGTTGTCGTATTTCCGGATGATACGATGAACGGCCATGGAAGCCTCTTCATCTTCCTCATCGTCATCGTCATCATCTCCATTCTCGCTCGCAGGGAGTTGAAGCCGGAGAAACCGGTCGCCATGCTCATCAGGAACCGTTGTCCATGGCAGACGAAGATCTTCCGCGAGCTGTTCGATGAACTTGCGATCACGAGCTAGAAGCGTAGAAGGAAGGTCTAAAGGTTTCGGTTCCACCGCCTTTTCAGGTCGGTTCAGAACGTACTTCTTCACGTCTTTGAAGAGTTCCTTCTGAGCCGACGTGACCGTAAGGCTCTTGTGCTTCCCATTTGGTTCCGGAACACTTTCATTCTTCTTGGCGCGAATCCACTGCGCGTCCGAGTACTCGGCCTCGAAGAAGCGATATTCCACGTCACTCAGAGCATTAACAAGCATCCCCAATCGTTCACGGTTGATGACACCCTGTTCATTGATATAACCACCCATTTTAGGCAAGATATCCTTGTAGATTTTAAACATCAAAGCCAAGGCACCTTCGTTGATATGCAGATTCGGCAAATTAGGCAAAAAGTCGTTTCCGACAAAGAATGCCATAAGGATGAAGTCGTCAATAACCCGCTCCATGTCAAAGTGGAATCCTAAAATGCCTTCCTGCTCCAATTCCTGGAACTCCAACTCCAAGTACTCCCGGACCATGCAGATATGCAACAAATAGAAATTCTGATGCTCAAGTTCCTTGGGTTTCTTTTGAACCTGTCGACCAAAGGTAACTTCTTCACGAAGAAGACAGAAATGGGGATCATGGCTGAGAAGTCCCAGCATGATAAGATCGGCATCAAGACCGTAAAGACAATGGCGAAGGTTCGAATCGTAATCGGGTTGTGCTTTCGAACGCCGGATGTATTCCATGATCTTGTGTTCACCTTCACCGGGTACTTCATGACCAGACAGAACAATTTCAACTCCTTGCCAATCCTTGTCTTCCGAAATCTTCTTGTTAACGAAATACTTCAATTGTTCTGTCAACTTCGCCATGAACTCCGTTCCTGGAGTGATGCAATTGCTGTCAAATGCATCCTCCTTGGGCATTTCCACTCCCTGACTGATAGCCTTCTCCTTCGCTTGTTCGGCGTCTAGAGCTGTTCGGAATCGTCGCGCACGTTGTTGGTTCATCTTCGCACGGGGCGCAACACCATCAATGGCCATGAAGAAAAGCTTTTTCGGCTTAATCTTGCCGTACAGGTGTTCGATATAGTTGAATATAGCGATGAACATCTGATCCTCCGTCATGCGAAACGTTGGCGAATCGCTGTCCTTGTGCGTACAGTTGTGAATAATACCGTTCATGTCAAGGTATAGGTTATCAAATTCAGGTATCCGGTTCTCTGCGATGAGCATCGAGATGGCCGGATACCGCTCACTCAGCCAGCGAAAGAATTTCGGAACACCCATGATGAATTAAGCGTCAACGGTAATATCGTTACAGGAAAACAATACAGGTAGAGGTAATAACTTCGTCTTTCAATCGTCCGTTCGTTCGTCGGGTCGTCGTAATCGTCGTCAGAACCCAATGAAGGATCCAAGTTCACAAAGGATATACTCAGAAAACGACAGTGTGGTCGTAGACAAAAAGAAAGCACTGGGTATTCTCAGAGAACATGCGACACAAAAACAAAAACAATAGACAAGAACAAAATACCCCGGACTAATTGAAAAGGGAGCAGTACAATAAGGAAAGAAGTGATAAGAAAATAGGGCGAAAGAAACGCCGTTGGGTACAAGTTGGCAAGTGAGATTCCTCGTGGCAACGAAGTGGGAGGTTCCAACTTGCCCGCAGTCGTTCGGATAACAGTCATCATCATGCCAAGCCTGTTCTTTCCACATAGAGTCTAGTGGCTCCGAGACGCCCATTAACGCGCCTGGACGGGGAAACGTCGCGTTTCTCTAAGACAGACGAGAGAGCTTTCCCTGCTCGCAACTCTAAGCTCTGCTTGTCGAGAACCCTGACTAGTTACCCTTTACACCACTCTTGAAGATCCTTATTACTCTCTTTGTGTGATAATTGAGACGCCGGTAACCTTTTTTGTGTAATTTTTATAATTCTCGTTCCCAATTTCGCATTCTCAGGCCGCCATGGATAACTACGAGGAAGGCACGAATCAGCTCTGCAATTCCTTTGTTTTGTATGGAGCATTTGCTGACCTTACTTTTGGGTGCAGGATTCGAGGAGCAGGAGGAGAGAGAAGAAGAGCGCACTGAAGAGAAGATTATCAATGAGGGTAAGAAGAGCTGGCTGCAAACCCACAGATTCCGCTGTGACCGGAGAGCTAAAACGGGATTCGCATTGTTTAGAATACAAGACATGGAAAAAGAACGCACCGTTTCTCTATGACATGATTCTGAGTACGGCTTTGGAGTGGCCGACTTTGACAACACAATGGCTTCCGGATAAGCAAGAGTATGTACTCTCTGGTCAAAATCCCGTTGTGCCGAGTTGAGTTTGCTCATGTCTTCTTAGAGTCCCAGACAAACCCTACTCAACCCATCGCCTCTTGATTGGAACCCATACCTCGAGCGATGCGCAAAACTATCTACAGATCGCCCATGTGCAGCTTCCCAACCCCACGGCACCCAACCCCGATGATTACGATGAGGAACGGGGCGAGATTGGTGGATATGGAGGTAGCTCCAAGAAGGCCTCGATGGAGATTAAGTTCAACATTGTGCAGAAGATTGACCACAAGGGTGAGGTCAACAAGGCACGGTATCAACCGCAGAACCCCAACGTCATTGCTACCATGTGTACGGACGGAAGGGCGATGATCTGGGATCGTTCGAAACACCCAAGTCTGCCCACGGGGACGGTGAACCCTCAAATGGAGCTTCTGGGTCACACAAAGGAAGGCTTTGGACTTAGCTGGAGTCCGCATGTTGCGGGTCATCTTGCGACAGGTAGCGAGGACAAAACTGTTCGCCTCTGGTAAGACTGATAGATTTCTATTTTGAACAATTTGCCTAGGTACTGATTGTCATACAGGGACTTGACGACATACACGAAGGGTAACAAGGCCCTCAAGCCTTCTCGCACGTACACACACCACAGCTCGATCGTCAACGACGTCCAGCACCACCCCCTCCATTCGTCTCTCATTGGCACCGTATCCGACGATATCACTCTCCAGATCATCGATGTTCGGGAAGCAGACACGACTCGTGCGGCCGCTGCTTCCGCCGAGGGCCAGCACCGCGATGCGATTAACACTATTGCCTTCAACCCGGCTGCGGAGACGGTTTTGGCTACTGGATCGGCAGACAAGACTATTGGTTTATGGGATTTGCGTAATCTGAAGAGCAAACTTCACGCACTCGAATTCCACAACGACTCTGTCACCTCAATCTCCTGGCACCCATTTGAGGAGAGCGTCTTGGCCAGTGCAAGTTACGATCGTAAGATCATGTTCTGGGACCTTAGTCGGGCAGGTGAGGAACAGAGCCCCGAAGATGCACAGGATGGACCTCCAGAGCTGTATGTATCTCCTCAATTTGTCCTCAATATTCCGATGACAAATACTGACTTGAAACGATTTGCAGTTTGTTCATGCACGGTGGCCACACCAACCGTATTTCCGACTTCAACTGGAATCTCAATGACCCTTGGGTTCTTTGCTCCGCCGCAGAAGACAACCTGCTGCAGGTCTGGAAGGTATCCGATGCGATTGTTGGCAAGGATCTGGAAGATGTGCCGACTGAGGAATTGGAGCCGTGATATGGATTCGCACTGGGGGAAACGCATATGGATACATGTACGACGTGATTTTCACTCACTTCTTGTATTAATTGTTTTACTTCTAAGCAAGCCGGATGACGTTCAGAATTTTAAAAGGACTTTATTTACATCTGTTCATGCATGCGTGGCGCCGGACTACAGAAGACTTGTCATTTAGTCGCATAGACCCCCACTTTATTGTCCATATCGGCCCTTTTGAGCATATTCTGCTGTTACTGAAGTCCTGCTACATAGTACAGAGTATTCTAACCCATACTCTCACCATCTCAACCCCTCAGCGGGAGTCATATACCATGTCTTTCATTGGTCCAGTACCCTGGGCGGTGAACAATATCAGTAATCGGGGAACTGACGCCGGACAGACAAAAAAGCCGCCCCGCGGCAAAATAAATATAGACTTTGACTTCATTACCCCATCATCAACCATTTGCTTGTCATTTCTTTTATTTTATGATTCGGTGATTGAAGCCTGATATTTGCGTCTCCTTATCCTCCTCTTCATTTGCCTGCCTTACCCGGTTCTTGTCTTTATCTAGCACTGAAGTCATGGGTTCTGGGTCGCCCCCGGAGGGGCCGAAACCGAAGTCGGCCATTCCTCCCCATGTTCTGAATGGTAGTTCACCTCTTCACCTTTCTACTAGCACGCGCGCTGCCCGTGAGCGCGAAAGCCTTAATTCATCAATCCTTTCGTCTTTCTCTCCGCGCATACCGGCTGAGTTTGCTTCGTCCGAGACAGAGACACAACCCGCCGGCGATTCCAACGGTACCAATGCCAACAGGGATGACCAGAACGGTCCGACTCCTGCAGTACGCAGCTCAGGTAGCTCCAGGTATGCCGTCGCTTGGCGATATATTGTACTTGAGAAATTGACAAACAAATTCCAGGCCTACTTTGAATGACCCACCGCGCGATCCGAGAGATGAGGGAGGCCCGTTGACTCCACCGGCGACAGTCAGTCGGCCAGCGAGCCCTTATACTCTTGCACCTCCGATTGACTTTGATGGACTGAGCTGGCCTTGTGAGTGAAGCGACCATGGGAAACACGTGTCTGGTGCTGTATCTGACATTGTTTTCTCTACACAGGCCCCGGAACTAGGGAGCGACTTGAATCGACCCCAGAGGAGGTTGAAGAGCGGGTACAGAAGCTTGCAGGCGCTGTACGGACAATATTCGAGTGTGTTGGAGAAGACCCGGAAAGAGAAGGACTGCGGGAGACACCAGAGCGATACGCCAAAGCCATGATGTATTTCACCAAAGGCTACGAAGAGAATGTCAGGGATCTCGTCAATGGCGCCGTTTTCCACGAGGACCACGACGAACTCGTTATTGTCAAGGACATCGAGGTGTTTTCTTTGTGTGAGCACCACATGGTGCCGTTTACCGGAAAGGTACGAAAAGCTATATCCCTTTTCTCAGGGCGCCTCGGTTAATCAAGTATCTAATCACAGGTGCACATTGGATATATTCCGGACCGCCGTGTCCTCGGTCTTTCGAAGCTCGCTCGCCTTGCGGAGATGTTTTCGCGAAGACTTCAGGTGCAGGAGCGTCTTACCAAGCAGGTCGCCTTAGCCATCTCAGAGGTCTTGAAACCTCGAGGCGTAGGTGTCGTTATGGAGTCTTCCCACCTTTGCATGGTGATGCGTGGAGTGCAGAAGACGAGCAGCACCACCACGACAAGCTGTATGCTGGGATGCATGCGGTCGAGCGCAAAGACTCGTGAAGAGTTCTTGACGCTCCTGCATAGATAATGACGAAATTCGATGCCCCTTGTTTGTGCCATATATTTGCTATCCTCGTTTAACAGTGGATATCGTTGATGGTGTTAGATTTTCGGTTGCTTACCTTTCAACAGGTTAATGGGTTATGGCATGTTGCTTTCTCTTTTCTCTTTTTCATTTCTGGATGTTACTTCGACCATTTTCTTCTTTCTACACATATTTCTCACGCCTCATAAATTATGGGGGTACTCTCTGTGGTGCGTTGGGGCTGTTTTAACACTTTGGCTTGTTTCTTTCAACTCGAACCAATACTGTCCTACGTTACCTTGATGTCTATGCCTCTTTCACTCTTTCAAGTCATGTCCTTTGTTTGATATTCATGATAACAAATTGTGTATATCTGTTCCTCTGAGGAAGTTACTGAAAATATTATGTTTTTGGAAGAACTATTACTGGGGATCTGTTTCTTATGTTTGTTCTGTTTTCATGACAAACAACTGGTTTGACAAAGGGTTTCCTCACAGGTCCTAGCCCTAGTCATTCACTGCTTCAATCCTATCTATGAATCACACTCATAAAAAATAGTAGCTTCACATCCTTTCCTTCTTTAATCCTCACTTTCTGCCACCGCCTCTGAACAGTTAAAAAGGCCATCCAACTATAAATATCCGGTATGTCAGCCCTAAGCAGCTTCTCGACTCTCTCCTTTGAATCCTTGCTCTGCATCAAAATCAACGTGATACTAACGCTAGTAAATATGCCGCAGACAAGAAACGCTCGTGAGATCCTCGAGGCCTCTGAAATTTTGCTGCAAATGTGCGACCCCGACCGTAGCCAGCCCTCAGCGCAGTCAAACCAGCGGGTTCCTGCAGCTGGCTCCGAACGTAATGCTACTCGAGGAACAAACACTGCAGTGAACGATACCACTAGTGGTAATATACGGGCCAATACTCGAGCGCCTATCCAGATGACCACGATGCCCAATGCAAACCAACGTCGTGCTCGGCCAGCTGTGGTTGGACAGCAAGGTTCTCATAATCGAGTGCAATCAGCCCCTACGAATCGACTTCGAACTCAGCAACCAAGTAGTGGTCGGGCTATGCCTATACAGCCTCCTTCGAACCATGGCCAAGCAGCTCCTGCGTCGAATACGAATCAGAATGCGTTTAAGCCGGCTGCGCCCGAGCAGAGGCTTGTCCCCGTGAACGCAAACCAATCCTTGCAGGCGTACCTCATCCATCAACAGCGCATAGCTGGTATAGCGCCACAAGATATGATTACCATGCCAGACCAGCAGCAAAACACCAAGTCGCAGCCAGGTGCGCAGTCAGGAGGCCAGAGTAACACTCCTTCTTTGGTACAATTCTCACGCGAAGGCTCTGTTGTGTTTCCTCAAGTGGCTCCCGCGAGGTTTGATGGTGTTCTTCTGCCGCCTCCCTCGTCGACGGCTCGGACACCTCAATCTCTTAGATCTGGGACGACGAGTGATCCTGCCAATTACGCTACTGGAAGGGTAGTCCAGTCAATGAACGAAAACATCGGTGCGCAGGGCTATTTGGTTAGTCGCAATGGATGCAACGTTGGTACTTCTCATTCGCAAAGCTTTGCAACTAACAACCGTGCAAATGCGCATGTTGGGCAGTGTAATGAATCTATCGGCCAGCAGGACTACCCGCTGTCTTCAAATCAGCTGCCTCGGCTGCGGAATCTGAACACCACTTCTGCGAATAGACCCAGGGACCGGACTGCATCTCAGAGCACCAGAGTTCGCCGTCACTTCAGCCCACATTTGGACTTTCCTGGCGTGTTGACCTCATTCCCACAGCTGCTGACTAGGGTTATCGATTCGCTTGAAGTGGACGATTTCCTCAACCTGTATGCGGCTTCCAAACGCTTCTACTCCTACATGAAAGCGAACCCTGAAGCAACCATAATGCGCTTCGCGTTTAAACGCTTTGGCGACACTGCTCAAACTTTTTCTCATCCATGCTACCAGAAGCTCACCGTTTACAGTCGCGGCCCCAGACCTGAAAACATCCCCGGGCAAGTGTTGGAGATGCGCCCGTCGCCGAGATGGCTCAAGATGCTTGACTCCAGAGAAAAAGTTGTCAAGGACATCATGGACCTCTTCGACCAGAGTGGATACACCCTTACCTCTCGATGCGTGGGAGTGCTGAAGAAAATATGGTTCCTCATGGACATCCCCGACAACCGCCGTCGCACCTTCGCAGTTCAGAACAAATACCTCTGGTCGGACAATGAAGTTTTCTACGCAGTGTTTATCTTCGCTCAGATCGAATCGCGCTTCACCCATAACGTATCCGGAACCCCACGCTCAGGTTTCCGACGCCTCCTCCTGGGTCAGAAAAGCTTAACCCTGCTGCGCGACGCATTGAAAGGCACAGCCCTCCGCACGAACTACGAAGTCTTAAGGGAGTTTATCCGGTGGAAGTATATTCCCACACCTGACGAGGCTGACATGTTCCTTTTCGGTGTCCCCGCTGGCGAGCACGGTCTGCTTCAGCACGAGTACTACGGCCGTACTGCGAATCAAGAGAAACTCCAGCGACCTGACGATCTCTTGTTGAGAGAAATGGCCCGGCGTCAGTTGGATATGGGGTCTATGTATGCGTGGGTCTACGTGCAGAGTGAAATGGATCCATTGCTGAAGCGCGATTATCAGCTTGAGCCCGAGACTTCGTTTCTTCAGCTGATTCTTTATGAGGCGAAGAAGAACAGCGATGAGCCGTCGAACTGGTGGAAGGATGCGGTGGTCGATAACTCCTGTGGGGAGTCTGTCTGATTCTCTTCGTTTTGCTTGCTTTCTTGTGAGTTGCGCTGGGTTGGTTGAGTTCAAGAATATCTTCCCTATTGATATATTTATTCATCATGTACTTAGCAGGTTTAATGATAAATGGAAGACAATCTATAATCAATAGTAGGATGCAGATTTGGTGAAGTAAAGGACTGGTTTGTAGATTCTGGGCCACATCTGAGATATGTGGCTTGCTCGCTAACGTGGCGGTGCAGAACGTATCATCCTCCGCAGTTGTCAACCTCAGCCTGACACTGACCACACGACCACTCCTCTCACTGCCAGCAACGGCTTACAAGCCAAGGCTTCGTATCAAAATATGGCAAACACCGGGTCATTCTCACTTTTTAATCTATATAGATTCTCTCTATTCTGAGCCCTTCTCTGATTCGTTGGGGTGCATGGCCACGCCGAGCGCAGAGGATTCCGCCATAGCAATCTCCCATCGCCGCCCGTTCATTATCGATCAAGACACACATTCAAATCTCGCACGTACAATACCAATGGGCAACGGTAATATGGTCCGGGATGAAGGGCCTATCAGGGGCGCTGACCTCTGTTCTGTTTCTGGACTTGAACCCTCCTGAGCGGAAATTATCTCATGAGCGACCGAGGAGATACGGGGCTACAGCTTAGCTCTACTCGCTTACGGGCTTGTGATATCACGATAGCCAATTTCCGGGGACTTCTATGATAGTTGCTGATTATCCGAAGCTCGTGGTATTTTTCCTCTGTCAGGTACGCACCCAGCGTTTCGGTCGGTCCCTACTTTTGGGACCAATTCAGGGTAAGTAAACTCCGGCAAACTTGTCGGATCACAGGCAAGAATAGAACTTGTGAGCGTATGAACTTCACAGGTGCTACCTGGTCTCGCCGCAAGCTACTCCCAACACCCTAGAGGATTATTGGCGCTTGGATTATACCCAGGATTGTGATTATCTGCCGTAAACCATTGGTTGGACTTCGATTACTTTGTTTTTGCAAGATCGCGTTGCGTCTACTGTTGGCTGGAGATGCCTCAGCGGGCCACATCCAGCATACCACTGGGTGCCCTACTCTTACTCTGAGTACAATCTAAGCGGCTGGCAAAACGGACTGTCAAATCCTGGTCTTGGATGATTACAGGCCGCTCACTGCTCCGACTTGCTGCGCTGCAGCTCCATGGTTGTCGATGGGAATGACCGAGTCCGGAGATACTCCGCAAACTGTCCTATCGACACCAGGACGGTTCTCTGGCGGATTGGTCTTCTTTTACTTGCCGCCCAGTGTGCTCGATTTTTGCCATTTTGCACTATGTAGATAGACCTATGTTCTCAGGCGAAAGGATAATCTGACCGACAACGAGCGGCATGAAAAAACCACGTCTTACGCCAGAAGTGGGCAGCGAAGGGCAAGAAGAAAGAAAGGAAAAGAGAAAAGAAAGCGAGGATAATGCCTTTTCAAGGGGAAAAAAAACTCACAAAAGACTCATGGTCATTATGAACCGGGCTTGAGCAGCAGTTTTCTGGCTGGCCCAAAGCCGAAAGCCCGATATGATGGGAGCAAGACAAGGAGCCACCAAAAAGCTGACCACTGCAGCCTGGGCTTTTCCAAAATACATTCAAGGAAACTGTCATGATCGAGTGGCGCTCTGTCAAACTGCCTGTCGCCTTCATTCGTAGTAGAATCGCGAGGCAGCAAAAACACGCGGCTCTCGGGAGGCAATCTTTATCGCATACTGTCACGGAATTAAGCCACCCTCGTAGACACCACGACTTCACTGTTCAAGGTTCGTGCATAAACATTTATACAAAGATCGAGGTGCGTCATTCCCCTTCCCTTCTAGTAACATTCTCTCTTTATAGAATATTCTAACATTCCCTTACTCCCTCGACAGGCTAATCTGCCCGGAAAAACCACGCTTCCGCACGCCCCAAAATCCTCCCCCGAAAAACCAACGAACGACCTCACAGGACGGCGCACCGACGCTGAACTAGGCGAAACGACCTGGCTCCACCCGGAATCTCCTGCGCTTTCATCTACAGGCTAATCTAATTACTTTCGTCGCCCCCCCAGTTGTCCAGTCGGCTACCAGTCCTACTGGTTCTCCGTGTTCCTTTTTCCGGTCTTCTTTCTTAAACCCGATGCAGGTGCAGACGATTACATGGCTGGGTCCCGTAGGAGTCCGGTGTTGAGAGACGAGTGGAGCGCCGCCAACAACGCCAGTGATCACGACAGACAAAGGCCTCGAGATTCTCGTCCTTACAATCGTGATAGAGGCAAGGACAAACATCGGGAGCGAGACCGTCCTCCCTGGCCCAAATACGGCGGATCAGATCGTTCGTTACGGTCGCCGCCACCCTCGCGTGCTTTTGCCCATCCCGGCCGCGAAGGACCTCACAAACCTCGCGATTTGCCTATAGATACACCGAGCGCTCGTTCCCCTGGTCCGTCAGAAAGTGGAAGGAACACAAGTTTCCGTCGTTTCTCGCAATCTTCAGCAGATCATCTGGATTACCGTCCGTGGGCAGCCGAGAAGGAGCTTCGAACAGACGACTCCCCATCGGCACCACCGCCGTCAAAACGCAAAAGGACACGGAGTCCATCGCCTCATCGCCCCCAGCACCGTCCTCCTCATCCTCCGCGCCATCCTCGTCACCATCGCAAACACGGCGAGGGTTTTGACCGAGGCTCTTTCCCCCCGAAACGTGGACGTTTCCCAGGTCGCGGTAGAGGCGGTCGAGGGCCACCCAGACGAGGGAGAGACCGACATCGGAACGATTTTGGGCGCGTGGGCTCTCCAGGGAGAGATTCATTATCTCCCGGCCGTGGAAGAGACTCTTTTTCACCACCACCTCGTAGGTGGTCACGCAGCCCCCATCTGGAGGACGATTTTGAAAGAAATTTCCGTCATCGATCTGCCTCCCGTCATTCAACGCGATCTGTGAATTCTAGGGTTTCGACGCTTTCTCATCGGGATTCTAGAGGTGACCCGGAAATGAATTCGACAAGGCCAATGCGGTCTGTCGTTGATTCCGCCAGATCGCCATCCCCTTCCCGGTCAGGTTTTGACGCGGACAACGCCAGTGTTTCTGGTGATGGCGATGCCCCACGCTCGCGAAGTTTCAATCCACATGTTGACAACAGACACTTTGAAACATCACCACAATACAGAACATCAAATTCCCCTAGGCCTACGTCTCCGTATTCGTCGGGACGGGGCCCATGGGGTGGACAACCTCCGTATAATGGGCAGCAGAGGTGAGTCGGTCATTAGAAAGAACAATTTCCTTCTCTATTTTGGGCTGGGCTAATCAGGCATGGTATACTATAGGCGCTCTCCTCCATCTCGACAGAATAGCTATCCTCCTCCCCCAACTGGTCCGCGGAATCAGCAAATATCCTACAGCAGACCCCCGAGCCAATCACCATATCATGGTGGGCATTCTGGATACCGCGGTGGTTATCAGAATCAGGGCCGTCACTTTTCTGGATCTACTGGTGGGCCTTCTCCCCGTGGTCGGGTCCAATTTGACGACCTCCAGTGGGCTCCAACGCATCCCCGAAGTTGGAACGGTCCTCATAGTCCGCACACGGCGTCGGGTCAACCGTCACAAAGTCCTCCACCACCCCCGCCAGATGATCGAAACTCTCCCCGTTTCAAAGAGGGTGGCCATCCTTTCCGACCAGTGAGCAGAGATCATCCACTAGAAGGTGAAGGACCAAAACCCATTTCAGAACAGAATGATGCCCAAAGAATGCCACCACCTGGACCACATCCCACCAATGCACCTACCGGTCCGAGCAAGGGAGGTAAAATCAGCTTTGCTTTCAAAGCAAAACCTACGCCAGCTCCTGTCCCCAAGCCAGTTCCCGATCTCGCCCAGAGAATGCAGCCTCGGGAGCCTCCACCACGGGTTGCTGAACCTCCGCCGCCTCGTAGGATGATGTCTGGACCACCGCCCAGGTTCAAGCCTGATCCACGATTTGATCGTCGTGGAGGGCGTGACCGAGATCGGGACCGTGATCGTGATCGCGACAGGGGTAGACATGACCGACGTGATTTCCGAGAGACCCGCGGAGGATTTCGTGAACCCAGGGGTGGCCGACGAGGAGATGATCGTCGGTTCGATCGTTTTGACAGAAGACGAGGAGACAAACGGCCAGACTTTCGTATTGGGCGCCGCCGGACACGCTCCCCTGATCGAGATCGAGGTTGGGGACCCGAGCCAGAACCAAGATTCGAGCAGGAGCCAGAGCCAGAGCCAGAGCTGGAGCCGGAGCCGGAGCCGGAGCCAAAGAAGCAAGTCAAGATCATGACCCGACCGAAGCCACGCCCTACCTTGCCCGAAGAGTTTACCCAATCCGACTCTGTATATCATCGAAAACCTGGGAATGAATCAGTCATTGGTGCGGGCACCTACGGAAAGGTTTTCAAAGCTATCCACATATATACTCAGCAGGGAGTGGCATTGAAGAAGATTCGGATGGAAGGCGAAAAAGATGGATTCCCCGTCACGGCTGTGCGCGAGATCAAGCTGCTTCAACATCTCCGAAGCCACAATGTGGTCAGCTTGCTTGAAGTCATGGTTGAACGCAACGAGTGCTTTATGGTATTCGAATATCTCGCTCACGATCTCACTGGTCTTATTAACCATCCAACTTTTACGCTCACCGCTGCCCACAAGAAGGATTTGGCCAAGCAAATGTTCGAAGGTCTCAATTACCTCCACCATCGCGGTGTTCTCCATCGTGACATCAAAGCTGCGAACATCCTCATCAGCAACACGGGCTTGTTGAAATACGCAGACTTTGGTCTTGCCCGGTTCTTTTCCAAGAGCCGCCAACTTGATTACACAAACCGTGTGATTACGATCTGGTATCGACCACCCGAACTTTTACTGGGAGAAACCCGCTACGGACCGGCGGTAGACGTCTGGAGTGCGGCCTGTGTGTATGTCGAGATGTTCACGAAGAAGGCCGTTTTCCCTGGTGAGGGAGGTGAAATCAGCCAACTCGACAAGCTCTACAACGCTCTTGGTACGCCGACCCGCGCGGAATGGTCTGATATTGTGGAGATGCCTTGGTTTGAATTGATGCGACCTGCAGAGCGCAAGAAGAGGATTTTTGAGGAACAATATGGCACCGTTCTCAGCCCTGCCGCTCTGGACTTGGTGTCCAATATCTTCCAGTATGATCCAGCGAAACGGCCCACTGCTGAGGAAGTATTGGCACATCCTTACTTTGTGTCTGAGGAACCGAAGCCTCAGCAAGCATTTGAGTATGTTTTCCTTTCCTTGTCTATTTATACTTTAGTCTTCTTACTGACTACTTCCTCAGGCTGGAGAAAATCGAAGGCGACTGGCACGAATTCGAATCCAAGGCCCTACGCAAGGAGAGGGATCGGGAAGCTCGTCGCGCAGCGGAATACCAGAAGGAGAAACGAAAAGCAGTCTCGTCGGTGCCTCAGAGTGAGAGGGACCCGAAGCGTGTCAAGCCGGACTCTGGTGGAGAGTATCCACCAGCACCGGCCGGTGTTTAATCATTTTGTCTTCATTTTTTTTTTTTTTTTTTTTTTCCCCTTTCAATTTTTGACGAGATACCAGGGTGGTTGATATTGCTAGATATGTTTATTTATTTGGAATGGAACGTCAATGTTATAAGAATACATTTATGGTCGCAACATTTAGAAAAGGATCCTGAATGGTATAATCAAAACATACAAGAATCTATCTTCCCCTGTGACGATCAGCAATTGCGACCACATACTGGTTTCATAAATTGAAATTCAAGGGAAATGCCATCAGACTTTGCCTTTAGGACCTCACGCTCAACCAGCAACACAGCACAGAGGCTGAAGTGTAGTCGTAGCGGTTGAGCATCTCGGATTACCAGAGTACGATTGGTTCTTCATAGGCGATACATTGTGTGTTTTGGTGTCGGGAAGGGAGCATGAAACAGTACGCACCCGTTGTTACTTTGATCAAAGGACAGATATCACATAGACAAGTTATATTCATATTAGTCGAATCTAATTGTGTCGTCTCATCAACAGTTATACAGGAGTCAAAAAAGGAATGTCCCGTCTTTCAGGTCATCACCGCATCATGGAAGCCAGAAGCCCTCGTGATGATGGTTTTAGAAGTGGTATTTTATTCTCGACACACACATCGGAATCGCCAGAGCAGTGGAAGCAGTAAAGTGCGCATCCAGCGATGATTTGAGTCGGTGGTCTTGGTTGAAAAGAAGAAGGAAAGGAAAAAGAGAAGTCGAGGAAAATATATAAAAAAGCGTTGTCGGAAGCGGAAAAACTCGGCGAGCGTAGGCGGCGGTGGGGCTGAACGGTGATTGGGTCAAGCTCCGGATCTCCAATTCTTCTCTTCTTCATCTTTTTCGATCCCCTCTCACTTCACTGTCTCTTCCACTACTATTACTTTCACTGTTTCCCCCCCTCTTCCTCATTTACTCATCGCTAGCATCAAGATTTACAAGATCTATTCAGTAATCTCTACTTCCACCGTCACGATCACGAGTTTCTTATTTCATTGCATCGCCCACTTTCTGTGTCGCCATCTTACGATCTCTTAGTTGCATCCGGTCTTTTACTTTTTAACCACTTTTTTTTGAACCTTACTTTTTTATTCGAGTGTTCTATTATTGCGCCTGTCAGTCGTCAGTGGTGTCTCGGTCTCTCACGGTTGTTCCGGTTCTCCCTGATGACCGCTCCTTTTTTGGGCTGTCTCAGAATCTGTCTCGATGGATAACGCCAATCTGTGGACGCGCCGGACCAAGTAAGTCGCACTGCCAGACTTGCACCTCTCCAATGAAATGAGAAAGGGGAAACTAATCATTCCGGTGATTTGTCCAGCTCCGCCAAGTTGTCGCTGTCCATGACGGGCCCCGACGGCAAGGATGGTGGTGCCAACCTTCCCCGCAGTCACACTTCGAAGCGTTTTGGTCCCGATAGCTCCCATGGCCGTTCGAATCCCTTCAACGCAATATCCCCTCTATCCGGTGGCGTCGCATCCCCCTCCACGAATGCCTCGTCCGCGTTTGGCTTAGGTTCCGGCGCTTTCGCCTCGTTCGGTGCTCCCAAGACTCCCGGCGCTTCCTCCGACACCGGCTCCTCGAAGGCTCCCGGCGACAAACGAGACATCAACACCACTGAACAGGCTGTGGCAGAGAGCCAGAGGGCCAGGGGTTTTGGTGCCGGCGCCAAAGGGCATCCCTTGAAGTCGACTTGGGTGATCTGGTATCGCCCCCCTACACCGAAATACTCCGACTACGAAAAATCCACCATCCCCCTCGCATCTATCTCGTCCGTGGAAAGCTTTTGGTCGGTATACGCCCACCTCAAGCGACCCTCTCTTCTCCCTACCGTCTCCGACTACCACATCTTCAAGAAAGGCATTCGTCCAGTATGGGAGGACGATGCAAATAAGAAAGGCGGCAAGTGGATTGTACGGTTGAAGAAGGGTGTGGCTGATCGGTACTGGGAGGATCTCTTATTGGCTATCGTTGGCGACCAGTTTGCAGAGGCAGCCGACGAGGTTTGCGGTGCCGTTCTCAGTGTGCGGAGCGGCGAGGATGTTCTGAGTGTCTGGACCAGGATTGACGGAGGGCGGAACATTAAGATTAGGTATGACTTTTCTTCCTATGTTGCTTCTTTTCCCTCATACTGATCTTCTTAGGGAAACGATCAAACGTTTGCTTGCCTTCCCGGCCGACACCAATATCATATGGAAGAGCCATGACGATAGCATTGCTCAACGCTCAGCGATTGACCAGGCTCGCCAAGAGAAAGCCAACCATCATCACCAGCATCACCACAACAACCACCATCAACACCTTGGAGCCGATCGACGGAGAACGACAGCCAATGACGAATCTACTGGGGATAAATGAAAAGGGACGGCGTCGTGATATGCTTTATCTGAGCCTGGATTAGGGCCCTGTACAGTAAATGGGAAACGCAATAAAAGAAGAAAAAAAAAAAAAAAAAAAAGCCAAAAATGCTATTGGGATGCGTTTAGGACCGGGGTACTGGGCGAATTCTACATCTGATTTCTGACATCTATCACTATCATTAGATTCATGCTTGGTGCTGCAAGACGAGAGGACTTGATGCGTAGTGAAATGCATGCCATTCGACATGTTCAGTCATGTTTCCTATCATACTCCTACTCTCCATTCTCCCCTCTGTATCTGTTTGCCCCCGTCGTACCAAAAAAAAAAAAAAAAAAAAAAAAAAACGCGGAGTAGGCAGAAAACGACCGCCCTCGCAACCAATTGCGATAATCCAATAATCCAAGAAAACCGATCCGCTTCTCCTCCGTCTCCAACTATAAGACAGACAGAATATCCTGGCCATATCCCGGTCATGTAATGATCCCCAGGGTAGACACATGCTGCCGTTTGGAGGATTGTCACATTTGCAACCCGCCCGGTCTCGCGAACAACGCCCCCGATCCTAATCCTCCACGGAGCGCCGACGATTCCCATCTCCTCTACGACCCTCTCATGCTATCTCCGATCAGACTGCACAGACTCAGGCGTCCGGTATGAGGGATGTCGCTTTGTCTATAAGGTTTTACTTTTCTGGTACATCTATGGATTATAGCGAGGATCATTCCCAGCTTGCAGATGTGGGTATTCTTATTCTTTTTTTTTTTTTTTTTTTTTTTTTTTTTTTAATTTTGTTTTTATATATCTTCTTCTTTGCTGGGGCTATGCTCCGTCTGGAACTTTTATATTCTTCTTCCTTTTGGGGTCTACGTGGAAGCTGACATTTATCTGCGCTTATCCTAATAGACCGACCTTAGTTATGCCGCCGACAGACTCCGACGATCTACGCAAAAACCACGAGCTGTACGTTCCTTACTGAGCAAGACCATTCCCCGTCCAGTGGTAGGGATGAGTCGCCTGTAAATATATCCTTGCGTCACGGATTCAGAATCGGGGTTGTGCGGTGCTAATATACTGGGTGCTTAGGACGGGGCAGCAAAGGTTGATGAGACACGAGTTTACTTCGGATGACGAGAAGCGGCTCTTCCCATCCTATGTGTACGTTCTAGCGATAACTTGGTAGCAAATCGGGAGGATTTCGGTTCTAATCTGTCTTCAGAAAAAAGAACGGTGGCGTGCCAATTGTACCGGGGCAGACTGTTGCTGTTGCTGCGACGAAGAAGACGAAACCGGGACAGGTATGTCGCTATTAGGGCATTATATCATCCTTCTTTTCCCTGTTGCTCGGTCTAACAGTTGCGCCATAGCAA
Organism: Aspergillus glaucus CBS 516.65; assembly: GCF_001890805.1. Classification (NCBI taxonomy): domain Eukaryota; kingdom Fungi; phylum Ascomycota; class Eurotiomycetes; order Eurotiales; family Aspergillaceae; genus Aspergillus; species Aspergillus glaucus. Next base: position 596,678 of record NW_019170465.1, on the reverse strand, counting down.
TTCTCGAACAAACCTGTCGACCGGATATCGCAAAACTCGAAGCAAAGCGGGCCATTTCGTGCGCGGGGAAAGAAGTCGAATACTCCGAAAGAATTGCTTACAGCAATTGACGACGCATCACGAACCGGACACGCTCCAAACTTCGAAGCCTCCGACAGACCTGCTAAACGTCAACGTCGCAATTCCCAACCAGCGCCTAGTAATGTTTATAGCTTCTCGGATAATGACGACGTGATGGAGCAAATCGCACCAATTTCAAGCACACCTCCAGTGCTCGAACTTTCGTCGCATACGTCTCCATCAAGGAAGCATACGGGAAACCGGGCATGGGAGCCTAATGAAGATACGATTCCAGAGTCTGTCCCATCCGATAGTGACCATGATGAGCTTTTTACGGAAAATGCGGCCAAAGAAAGACTTTCTTCTGCGTCGGATATTATCGCATCCCATTCCAAGGGTCTGAATCAAGCTCCCCGGCCGGGAATTTTACAAAGCGTTGAGGTTGAAGGACCGAAAGTTGCTCCGAAACTGAAAGCGATCACAAGTCCCTCCGTCTCGAATAGAAGGCGAAGCACCTCCGGCAGCTCGGATGAGTTACAGGGTGCGGTAACCGTTCCGCCAGTGCCATCTACTTTGCCGCTTCGTAAGGAAGACGTCAGCAGCGCGTTGAGGTCTTCGCCCTCCGATATTCGCTCAACAACTTTCTCGCCCAGTGCTTCGAAAAATAAAAAGGGTCGCAAAAAGAGGAGAAGGGTGTCAAACGAACAGATCCATCAGTTGATTGAACCCTATCGGTCATTCGAAGCGTCTCAAGTTCAATTTGGCACGGTCCAGCTACGCCCATCAAGCGAAAAGGCTGTTGAAGTAAATCTTGACACTAATCGTTTGTGGGTTGTTGGGAATACACCTGATTCGTCATTACAGCAAGAAATCTCCCTACGGCAGATTATGCAAGTCATTTACGGAGAAGACACGAGTTGTAAAATTCGTTTAGGGCTGTCGAAAACGGAAGGGCAGTGTAATCAAATGGATATTGAACTAATAACACCAGAAGTAAAAGACGAGCTATTTCACTTGTTGCAGATTCTTCCTATCAAACTCAAATACAAGCCAAGGTACGCTCTCCCACGCCCTCTGTTTAGACATCTCAACCAATGCTTACATGTGGCTAGTGAATGGATGGATCGCACTTTCAAGAACACCGAAAGGGAATTCATCTGTTTTTCCAATAGGTTGAAGCGTCCTAGCATTGATAGCGTCTCCGAGCCGGTTCCTGAACCAGAGACAGAGACGCCCAAGCGCCCTAAGATCTCTGAGTCGCTCCAAGTCGACGATAGAACTACTGTACCTTCCAATGATACCGATGATCACCCTAGCAAGTCTGCAGATGTTCCTACCAATGAACGTAACGAGTCCGATGATACCGCTCACGCTCATCCTACAAGAGTGAGTACGAGTAACTCGGTTGAAATTCCCGTGATGAAATATTCGCCTCCAGTTCCTCCAAACAATCGGCAGACAAGATCAACAACGCACCGCGCAGACCCAGAACCAGCCACAGTCATATGTGACGACGATGACGGCAATGGAAACGACTCTGCGCCACAGCCACCTGCTAGAACATTCGCGAAATGGGAAAAGCCGCTTTTGTACCCGCGCTTTGGCAAGAAGAAGGCTGAAGTGGATGCCCAGGATCGTGAGCGCCTTCGTTCCGATGAATTCCTGAACGACAACCTCATAGGGTTCTATATGCGCTTCCTGGAAGACCATCTGGAACGGACCAACAAAGACGCTGCGAAACGGGTTTACTTTTTCAATTCTTACTTCTACGCGACACTCACGAATAATCCCAAGAACAGGAGGGTTGTCAACTATGAGAGCGTCCAGAAGTGGACCCGAAGCGTGGATATCTTCAGCTATGACTACATTGTCGTTCCTATTAATGAGTCTGCGCATTGGTATGTTGCTGTTATATGCAACTTGCCCAACCTGCAGAGGATTTTGAAAAAAAGTTCGGAGGCCGACAAGCCACCTTCCAATGATAGTCAAGAACCTGCCTCTCAGCCTGAAGGTGAGGTTCAGGCGGTTCCTGACACGCCAGTTTCTAGTCAAGAAGTTGCGCAAGGACAATGGGGGTTAGAAGAACAAAAAGCGAATCCTGAGCCTGCCAAGGAAGAAACGGCACGGCAATCAATGGCCGCAATGACACTGCATGACAAGACGGAAACCAACGACAGGGGCGCGCAGGAGATTCCTGCTTCTGATGAAGATTGGCCTGAGAAAGCGGAGAACCCGAATACTTCTCCCGTGAAGTTTACCAGCCCCCCCAAAACACGGAGCGGTGCTCAACAAACTTCAGAGGACGCACCTAAACCCACAGCGCCATCCCAGAAGTCAAAAAAGTCGAAGAAGAAGTCGCGCGGACCCCGTAATGCGCGAGATGCCCGGGATCCCCTGGATCCAGTAATCATCACCTTCGACTCGTTAAACTTGGCCCGGTCGCCTACCATCAGAAATCTGCGTCAATATTTGTCCGAAGAAGCCCAGTCCAAGAAGGGAATCGATGTCGATACCACGTTGGTTGGTGGCCTGCGAGCTCGCTCGATCCCGTTACAGTCCAATTATTCGGATTGTGGATTATATCTGTTGGCGTATGTGGAGAAGTTCGTTCAAGATCCGGATGGGTTCGTGTCGAAGTTGCTTCGAGGAGAGATGGATGAGCGCACGGACTGGCCGCCTTTGTCATCTGGTGCTCTACGCCAGCGTTTGCGCAGGTTCCTCGATGACCTTTACGATGAACAAGAGCAGCTTAGTCGTGGGGAGTTGGGCGAGAAACGCGTGATGGCGGATATGCGGCCGATTTCCTTCCTGCTTGGAGAGGGGAAACCAGAGCCTGCGAAGGAAGGAGGGAAACCGGATACGGACGCGCCACAGACCAAACCCTCACCAGCGCCGGAAAAGGCCTCGCCGCCGCCAGAGAAAGCCTCGTCATATCCAGAAAAGGCTTCGTCACAGCCGGAAAAGACGACTGAACCCTTCCCATTATTTCTACCTCCCGCAGAACCTGAGAACCCTCCAGAAGAGGCTCCCGAGACCAAGGCCTCAGCTACAGGTCCGTTCCAACCTCTATCTCTATCGTTCTCCCCGGGAACTCCTACGCGCACCGGGAAACACAAAGGGGCCCATCCGTCAAAAGCCGTGCGATCTATACATACGGAACAAAGAGCTGATGGAGACATAGTCGAGGTTCCCAACAGTCAGGAGCCAGAACCTGGGGTCTTGGATCTCACGTCGCCGCAGAAGAAAACCGGTATCCAGCCTCCGGTAGCCGAACCGGAGAAGAAAGATGACAACGCTGTTACCGTCGATGACGATAATGTCGCCGTGAAAGCGAACCCTCCTGCTCCTTCAAACGATGGAAAGAAAGAGAAAGAGGTTGAGGTGCAAATTAGTGGAACGCCCCCGCCGTCGCTTCCAAAAGAGACGAAGTCTGCTAAAAAGAAACGCAGGAAGCTAGTGGTGGAGTTGGGAGGATTGTAGATAATGTCCTTGTCCTTTTAAACCTTTGTTAATTTGCTTGCTACACAGAAGGCCCGGGTAGTGGCATTGGGTTCTGGCGTTTCAAGAGAGGGTTGAGCATAAGATACCAATTGCATTTTACTTTCAGTTGACTCGTGTTTTTATTTTATATTCTAGTACCCAGATGCAATCATTTATTTTATGTATATCACCCCAATCCCAAATGCAATATAGACAACCCATGAAACCCCAAACTGAACCCCAACCACCATCACCACTCACTCTCATCAGCCCCAACCCACCACGCCATTTTATCCCTCTTAAACGTCTCAAAATCCCACTCCGCATCCTCCAACCTCCCCTCCCCAGCAGCATACACATAAGTCACCGCCCCAACATCCTCCTCCCCCTCATCCGCAAACTCCGCCCCCGCCGCATCGAACACATCCCTCAAATGCCCATCCGGATTTGTCTCCTCATCCCCCTGCTCCTGGCTCAGCGATTCCCGCAACGTCCGCACCTTAACCGGCTCGCGCGTGTACTCAGACCCCTCGAAGATATCAAGGCGGTGGATGTCGCCGTCCGTTAGGCCCGAGACCAGCGTTCCGAGGACAGATGCTTTGCGCGTCGACTCTGTTAACTCTTGTCCTTCTTCTTGTTCTTGTTCCTGCGATTGCGATTCTGTTGCGGGGATGATACCGGGGTAATCGGTCCCGCGCACGCGGTGACGGCGGTAGCCGTGGAGGATGGATGGTTGGAAGGTGAGGAGGTTCTTTTGCCAGGGTTCTGGGTCTGGACGGCCGTGGATTACGCGGTGGAGGATTTGGGGGGCCATTAAGGTTCCTTTTTGGGCTTGTTAGTGGTGTTCGATTGTTGATGGTTGGTGACGTGGGGTTGGTGTATGTTCTGGGTAGAACTGTGTTATGCTTACCGTAGAAAAAGACGACGTGGTCTCCCATTTTGAAGCAATTGAGGAGCTGTGTTTGATTAAAGTATGGAGTAAAAGAGTGTAGTTGACAGGTTGGTTTCTTGAGCTGCTGATGAGGGGTCGAGCCGTCTTTTGATATCCGAATGAAACAAGCAACCTCAACCCAGATAATAGATCACCACCTTCGTTTCGAACACGAAATGAAATGACAAATCTCTCAATTAAACAGCTCTGGAGCTATCTAAAATAATCCCACTACATAAAAGAAGCAAAGAACATCTCACGAGGACATGGATCGCCCTGGCTCATCTCGATGTACAGACCAAGATCGCCGTATCGGGCAATCCTTATCGATAAGAGATAACTCACCAGCCACGCTTCCCCAAAACTGTGGCTTGTGCATATCTGTACACTTTCAATCGTCAGTCCAGTCAGCCTCGCCGGCATTGCCTCGTAACTCAACAGAAGGGGGCCTTTTCAATTTTTCCCCGGCCGTTTCTTTTCCCTTTCTTTTGTTGTATCCCTCTTGTCGATTACATTGAATAGACAAATATGCACTCCTCACTGAACCGCGCGCAAGGCGTCTTCGGCTTCTTCACTACTGTGGCCTTATTCGTCGCTGGAATTGCTGCTCTCAGTGTTCTATTCTTTCCTGCTGATAATGTGACGTCGGAGGTTGAGGTCAAGAATGTTCAGGTGTATGTTTCCCTTTTCTTCCGGGTTTTTCGACATGCGACACAGTATGCTGATGAATGCGATGCAGAATCAAAGGACGTCCGCATTACTACTCGAGCAAGAAGGAAGAGTATGCGCAGATGCGGTTTGATTTGGATGCTGGTACGCCTTCTCCACTTTTTTTCTTAATGGTCTCAGGGAACATTGTCTAATCATGGGCTCAGATCTCACCCCCCTCTTCAACTGGAACACAAAACAACTCTTCGTCTACGTCTACGCCTCCTACTCCTCCTCCGAGAAGCCCTCCTCATCCCTAAACCCGCTCTCTGAGTCCATTATCTGGGATACCATCATCGAAGCCCCCGAATCTCCCTACTCGTTTAACGCGCTGCGCGAGCGATTCTTCCCTTCCTCGTCTACGACTAAGCGCAAGAGCTCGGGTCTGAGCAAGAACAAGAATAAGAAGAAGGATTCTGCGGAGCTGGGTGTGCTGCGGCTGCGCGGGCAGAAGTCCAAGTACCAGATTGGGGATATCACGGGCAAGTTGGCAGAGAGGGAGGGTGTGACGCTTTCTGTGGGGTGGAATGTGCAGCCTTGGGTTGGGGCGTTGTGGTGGAGTCCGCGGTCTGGGTCTGTTCCCCAGACTGGGGGTGCGGCAGGTGTTAGCAAGCCGTTTGATTTCCCGCAGGTGAAGGGGAGTAATAGGGCTAGTACGGCTGCGGCGCAAGGGCAGGCTCAGAAATCGGCGGTTTAGAATTGAGAGATATGCTAGTTGATGAATTAACGGAGTTTTGGGTCTAAGGATATCCACGCTGCTATGCCAATGCCATAAAAATAAGGAAAAGTCGAACAGGACGAGTATGCGAATAAAGAAGAATAACCAAGCGCAACCAAAAGCATCGAACTCATGCCCAACAGTTATCCATGTCTATCACTACCACGCGCTCGCGGTATATAATCCAAAGTCACACCGTGCCGTAGCTCCTGTGCGCTTGACGATGGCGTCCACCATGTTGGATACGGCTCGAATACACACCAGGCGCATCTCTCCGGGGTGCAGCAGCTGGATCCACGTTGCGGCGGCTATAATAGACGTGCTCGAGATGTAAGGCGTGGATGAGACCAGGTAGGTAGCTAGAATTGGTGAATCGGTTATTCCTGTGTCTCCGAAGGGATGCAGGGATAACGGATACTGACCCCAAAATCGTGAGGAGGATATTGACACACAGATCGACGTTGCACCCGGAGATCAAAAGGATACCAAGAGGAGGTACTAGACTGGTTAGCATAGGCGGTTCAACAATGGATTGCAATTATTCGAGGAGTTTTGCAGGGAGATCCCCAGCACGATAGCAAACATACCAAACAGGGTCACAAGAATCACCAAAAACATAGAAAATGTCCCCGCCATGTTGCTTCTAAAGATCGATTCAGGATATAGGAATAATCGGCACCCCCTTTCCACGTATCTTAATTCAAGATCGCTCGCTGACTGCTGCCTTCGGAGAGCGTTTACCACTGGAATCGAGGAATGTACCAAGGAAACTGAAAACAAGGATAGTGGAGAGGAGGATGTAGATGAGGATGACGGGGTTGTCGTCCTTGGAAGCGTTAAGGTTCTTCATTGTGGTGTAACTAACTCGTCCCTTCCCTTTCTTTTCGCTAGTTTGGTAGGAAGTAAGAATAAATTATGGAAGGTAAGTCTGACATTGTTCGTCCGAAAGGGGAAAAGCGCGCGCCGGATTCCGCCGGATCAGCGGTGTTGCCGGATGCGGTATAGCATTACACATCACGTGCAGTATTTGAACAAGACATATTGTTTGAGAGGCGTTCAACATCATAGAAGCATATGATATAATCAATCCTATCATACAGCGTCAATCGTTGCCCTGTTCGTGACCTGCTCGTTCTTGTTGCCGAGCTTTGATATCTGGAGAAATGCATCCACACCATAGCCTTCCAAGCTATGTAGTTCAAGACTACCTGCCCAGTATTCGGCGTAGACCCTGCTCATAGGTAATCCCATACCAAGACGTAGATTCGGAGGCCGTGAAGTCAGAGAATCCAATGAGCCTTCACGGAATGTTTCCTTATCAGCGTGCTTCCGTTCCTTGGATACCGTCAGTTCTTGCATTGTGGCTGCCATCGCAGGAACCCGTTTAAGATTCTCGAGATGCGCTCTGCTCTGTGGCCCCTTGTCAAAAGACCATAGATACGGGAGAACACCGCGAGGTATGCCTCCGCCTTGGTCCGATATCCGCATGATGACGTGCTGTGGCGCTTCGCAGATAAGGACTTGGATAGGTGGTGGTTTCTCCCAAGAATCTTTGTATTTTTCGCTGACGGCTTGGATTGAATTGCGCAGAAGTTCGCCGATGATATATTCCAGATGACTCAGGATGTAAGGAAATGTGGCATTTAGGTGGCCTTGTACGCAGATATCTGGGATCTTATCCGATCCAGAGCTCTGTCGCATCATGTCTTGCGCTAGCTTTCCGCACCGTTCAATCACCTCTTTTGCGTTGCATTTTAGGAAGACTTCGCCCACAAAGTCTGCGTTCATATCCGTGCGGTCTTGGGAGCCAGGGAAGTGCCATGGAGAGTTGAACGTTTCCGTTAGTGCTAGGTGCTGCTCTGCAATAACGCGGCGAGAGATTCTCTATTGAGACCATTATTAGCCGTGATATCGAAGAACAACAGAGGAGTACGTACCGCTCGTAAAAGCGTGTTCATGAATTCATCGATAACCTCCGGAGGTAGAAGACCTCGACATTCTAGAACACCCATTGCCAGCTTTGGAATTGCGACAAGGTGCTCTTTGAGGGTCGTGCGGAGTATGTCGCAGAATCCGTCATTGTCTTCCAACGTCCTGATCTCCGGTATGGCTCGAAATCTCTCGAATGCTTTGTAGTATAATTCGTATACGAGGGAGAGGTGCGGATTCGATACGACCACGTACGGCAATTGTTGAATATCTCGCAGACGGTGCGCAATCCTGTGAGAGAAAAAGTTAGGCGAGCCAGCTCGATAGGACGAGGACACATTCACCTACCTAGTTGGCAGTTCCGTCCGAACATAGTTTCCGGAACTGATCAATCGTGGCTCTGTCAGGGTCCGGCCAAAGAACGTCAACTGTCGAAGACTGATGGGCCGGGTTTCTCGCTCCACCCATCTGATGCAGTATTAGCATGGTGCCATTGCGGATTGACGTATCCGTATGAACCACATACTCATCCAAGGCAGAAACAGGCCTCCATGGTGGTAATCCATGTGTAACACTGGAATAGGAGCGTGCAATATCAGAAGCCCATCTGCGTGGAAAAGCATGCCAGCAGCGGGTTGGATGACTCAGGTGCATACTGGTTCGCCATGCACTCAATTCGTCCAGAAGGGGTTTTGATTTCAACCGGGAAGCCGGTCAGGATCGTACATGGCTATCCCGGAGACTCGTTTTCCAGCTGACCATTGAGATTCTGCTGTGGGAAGCTGTTGTGATTTGAGGACAGAGGGGAGACCGCGGCGAGAGCTCACCGGGCGGTGAACAATGTCAGAACGAGCGCTAACATGTGACATGCATCATGATTACCGTGGAGAGAAGGAACCTTGATTGGGATCAGCCCAATTCGTGTCTAAGCGAAAGGAAATCGGAGAGATGGAAGTAGTATTCTAGTGGTATTCCAGAGTTAACACAGTCAAGGCACATAACTGGATGGGACGTTGGACATGTAAACAGTTTTTATCCATGGGGTTATACACTGATAAACTCCTACCAAGAGCTTCCCAAGGTGATCTATGGTACGAATTACTGCATCTCATGTCATCTGGTGGGATGATGCTCGAGGCTGATATCACAGCCAATGATACAATGCCGTTGTGCATTCAATAAGAGGCCACTTCATCAGATACAGCAAAACCCATAATAAATCTTCTATAGGCGTATACAGGGGTACTTGGAGTAGTAACTAGCAATTGGGGACTCATAGTATGGGGTAGAGAACAAGAAACTGGCATAAAGTAGTAGTTATGCGTTGAGTATGAGTGACGACACCAAACTACAATACAATCAGATCTGTCCTCTACACGAGCCAAAACAACAGAACCAAATCCTACTTAGAGAGGAAATACTGATGCTATAACAGCATTCCTGGAGATTTCTTCATCAGTGGTTGCTGTGTGCCGCTGTTCTCCCACTCCGCCACCGCCAGCTCGGAGAAGAAAGCTGGATTTCGGCTGCAGTCCATCGTCACTGAACTTTCTCTATACTCCACTGCTACCACTCACCACAACCACCTCTTCCGACCAACTCACCTGTCCGTTTCGGCGATTGTTTTCTTTCGTCAACTGTTCAGATCTGCTGTCACTTCTATTCCCTCGCTTTTTGTCACTGTTTACGCTCTTTTATTGTTTGGTTGAGCTTGATCAAATCGGAGTTTTCTTACAGTGGGTGGACACACTTTTCTCCCCTATATGGACAACGTGAGTTCTGCACTTTGCCTGGAACCAGCATCCATCCCAAATCCATCCAGCCGGAATAAAAGAGAAAAAAGCGAATGGAACTGACATAGGAACTGTTGCTTTCTATCTTAGCCCGCAGAGCCTGATATGCTCGTCGATGAATACGAGCAATATCAGAATAACAATGACCGGACGGACGTCGTCGTCGTTTCCCGCTCCGGCTCTGAGGAGCCAGAGCCAGAGCCAGAGCCTCTTGCAAATGACCGTAAGGGCATTCACTTCCCTTTTCGACATCTCCGTCATGTCTCTACACCCGTCTTCCCTGCGTACCGCGAACCCCGCAACGGAGCTGTCGGAATGGCAATACACCTGCTATTGGAGAATGATATCTAATACGGATTTTACTATAGACGCTGCAATGATGGCACGAATCCTCCCGAAAGACCCAGAACTGGAAACACTGGATGAAACACATCACACATGGCATGTCAAAAACTGGCGAACGTTGGATCGGAAAGAACATGGGCCAGCCTTCCAGTGCGGAGGCTCCCCATGGTGAGTGGAATCACTTTGCCCGCATGTTGGAAGATGCGATTCTGATAATACGATAATAGGCGGATTCTCTTCTTCCCGTATGGCAATCACGTCGACTATGCCTCGCTCTACTTGGATCATGCCTGGGAAAAGGAACCACCGGAGAACTGGTACGCGTGCGTGCAGTTTGCTTTGGTCCTATCGAATGTGAATGATCCGTCCATCTACACCACTCATGGTAGGTAGAAGAGAGGCCCGTCTCAGCTCCGTCGAAGCGCTGCCGCTTTGCTCACATGAACTCCAGTCGCGACGCATAGATTCAATGCAGACGAGGGGGACTGGGGTTTCACCAGATTCTGTGAATTGCGGAGGCTGTTCGGTGTCCCCTGGGAGGGACGAGATGTGCCGCTTGTACAGAATGACGAGGCAAACATCACAGCCTACGTCCGTGTTGTCAAGGACCCTACTGGAGTCTTGTGGCACAGTTTCCAGAAGTAAGCATTGGAGTAAAAATTTTAATTGCTGCTTGACGACTAACCTCTGTTAACTAGCTACGATTCTAAAAAGGAGACCGGAATGGTCGGTCTGAAGAACCAAGGTGCAACCTGCTATCTTAATTCACTCCTACAATCATTGTACTTCACCAACATGTTCAGAAAGGTGCGTATGCTCTCATCACAGCCTCCTTATCCGCATACTCACCGGCTTAGGCTGTCTACCAAATCCCGACTGAGGCCGAGTCCTCGAGAGCCAACAGTGCCTGGACGCTTCAGAGACTCTTCTACAGTTTACAAACAAGCGATAACTCCGTCTCGACGACTGAACTTACGGCCTCTTTCGGCTGGGAATCAAGACAGATATTCGAACAACAGGATGTCCAAGAATTGTCGAGAAAACTCATGGAGAGGTTGGAGGAGAAGATGAAGGGTACCCCCGCTGAAAAGGCACTCCCCGACATGTTTGTTGGCAAAACGAAAACGTACATTTCCTGCATTAACGTCGACTACGAATCCTCTCGCGTGGAAGATTTCTGGGATATCCAGCTCAATGTGCGAGGTAACAAGACCCTTGATGACAGTTTCCGGGACTATATCCAGGTGGAAACTCTCGAGGGCGAAAACAAGTACGACGCTGGGTCGCCTTACGGACTCCAGGATGCCAAGAAGGGTGTCATTTTCGAGAGCTTCCCGCCCATTTTGCACCTACATTTGAAGCGATTCGAATACGATATCAACCGCGATGCTATGATGAAGTTGAACGACAGACACGCTTTCCCGATGGAATTCGATGCTACGCCTTATCTGTCTGAGGATGCTGATAAGTCTGAACCTTGGGTCTATCAATTACATGGTGTGCTGGTACACAGTGGCGACTTGAATGCCGGTCATTATTACGCATACTTGAAGCCTACTAAGGATGGGCATTGGTATCGGTTTGATGATGATCGGGTCATTCGAGCTACTGAGAAGGAAGTCCTCGACGAGAACTATGGTGGTGAATACGAGCTGTCCAATGGCGCTACCGGAGTTAGACAGCCACACACCCGTACGCTGTCTACCAAGCGGTCAATGAATGCTTATATGTTGGTCTATATTCGGAAGACGAGTTTGGATGATGTCCTCCTTCCCATTACCAAGGACGATGTTCCTGACCACATCGGTATGCCGCAATCTTACCCTCTTCGTATTTGATGTCGCTAATCTTGTCACAGAGACACGCTTGGTTGAGGAACGCGCCGAATTCCAGCGGAGAAAGAAGGAAAGGGAAGAGGCTCATCTGTATCTCAACGTCGACGTCCTGTCAGAAGAGACTTTCAAATCACACCATGGATTTAATCTGACAAGCCTTGACTTGCCAACTGACGATCCCGCACTGCCAGAACAACACCGAGTCCTCAAGGCTAAAAAGGTCAGCGAGTTTGCGGAACAGCTCGCGCAAGAAAAGGGTGTCAAGGCGAGCCAGATCCGATTCTGGGCGATGGTGAACCGTCAAAACAAAACTACGCGTCCGGACCAGGCCATCAGGGATCCTGAGATGACTCTCGAGGAAGCGCAGGCCAGATTCGGTTCGAAAGGAAACACATTCAGAGTCTGGATGGAAGTCGGCCAACCGTCTGCCGATGGAACAGTTGATTGGCCGGACAGCGCAAATTCTGTGCTCATTTTCCTGAAGCATTTCGATGTCATGGCACAAGACATGGTTGGTGTCTGCGCCGTCTACGTCCGCAAGAATCAGAAGGTCTCCGAGCTGGCACCATTGATTCTCGAGAATATGAGTTGGCCCGCTGGCACGGAGTTCATGCTGTTCGAGGAGATTAAACCCTCCATGATTGACGTTATGAAGCCCAAGCAAACTTTCCAACAGTCTGAAATACAGGACGGTGATGTTATTGCTTTCCAGCGGACAGTCAAAGAGTCTGAGCTGCCTCCTACCGCATTATACCAGGACGCAAGGCAGTACTACGACTACTTGCTGAACAAGATAGACGTGTTTTTTGCTCCCATCAGGGTGGGAGAAGGCGACGAGTTCACACTAACACTCAACAAAAAAATGACATATGACCAGTTCTCGAAGAAGGTCGGTGAACACCTTGATGTGGACTCGACACATTTGCGCTTTGCGACAGTCCTCGCAAGCACCGGCAAACCGAAACCATTTATCAGGCGCAACCCTAATCAGACCGCTCAAAACCTAGACTCAATCCTCAACCCACAAATGAACGGTGGATACGGATACAGCCTGCACCGCACGGATGCGTTGTATTTCGAAGTTTTGGAGATGAGCTTGAGCGACTATGAAAGCAAGAAGTGCTTGAAGGTGACCTGGCTTCCCGAGGGCATTACCAAAGAGGTGAGTCATTCTGCCTTATTTTCAGCGAAAAGAATAAGGCCGTACTGATTGGGCAATAGCAAGTTGTTGAAGTACTTGTCCCTCGGGACGGGACTCTGCTGGACCTTCAGGTTGGGCTGCAGAAGAAACTGAACCTCGAGGAAGATGCGATTAAATACCTGAGAGTCTTCGAAGCACATAGTGGCAAAGTTCACAGGGAGCATCCGCAAGACAGCAAGATCTCCGGTGTCAACGATTTTGTGCCTTTGTACGCTGAGAAGATCCCTGATGAGGAACTCAACCTGGAGCAAGGAGAAAGTGTGGTCAGTGCGTTCAACTTTGACCGGGAACCAAACCGGCCGCATGGTGTGCCGTTCAAGTTCGTTATAAAGCTTGTAAGTGCAGCGGCTCTACTGCTCGATTTTCCAATAGATTCACTAATAATATCCAACAGGGTGAGGTTTTCAAGGAAACGAAGGAGAGGCTTTCCAAGCGAACCGGCATTAAAGGCAAGAACTTTGAAAAGATCAAGTTTGCCGTTGTCGCTCGGACCTTGTACTCTTCCAGTCCGCGGTATCTTGAGGATGGTAAGTTATTTCCTTGCTATTATTGCAATATCTTATGGGAATGGTGTTAACCTTGCTTCCAACAGATGACATCCTTTCGGACGTGATTGGTGACAGCGAGGATTTCCTCGGTCTTGACCACCTGAACAAAAACCGGAGCTTCTGGAACCGTAGCGAGTCTTTCTTCATTCGATAGAGGTTTTCCTGCATCGACACCGCAACCGTTGTTGCCATAGACGAAAGAGATATCGTCAATGACAGCTTAAGATCTACGCTTCGAGGAGCTAGTGCAATGCTTTATTTTTCTATTTGCTGCACATGGGGCATGATGAAATATCTCGAAGCAGAATATAACATGAGGCAAACAGTTTATAGCAATTTCTTTGACTGGAGTTTCGTCTAATGGGTTTCAGTAATGGTACCATGGCCAGTAGTATTTGATTATTTTCTAGATGTGATATTTGAAACGTATTCATTAGGGCAAGAGAATTGTTTCTTTTTCTTTTTTTACACATGATATCGGAACCCTGTGCACAAGAGTATTAATGGAGTGGAGAGTGGAGATGCAAACAGAGCAAACAGCGCGGAAACACCAACACACAGTTGTCCAGAACAACCATCACCTCAACCTCCGATCCCGATCAATTCGCCCCCGTTTGAAGGAGAGCTGTCCCGGTTGAATTCCAGCCTCTCCTACCTATTCCCGCCCACGATGCGTCTTGTGACATTGGTCATTGGCCTCCTGGCCGCGTTCGTGTCGAATGTGACGGCCACCGCGCTGACCTACAAGCTCGAGGCCAACGAGAAGGCCTGCTTCCACTCCTACGTCGACCACGCGAATTCGAAGGTGGCCTTTTACTTTGCGGTACGCATGCGCTCCATTCTATATCTACTGGCTTCTGCTGTAAAAGGATAGCCAATTAATGGAGTGGTTTTATTATAGGTCCAATCCGGCGGTTCCTTCGATGTCGATTACTCGGTAATCGCCCCCGGCGAAAAGGTCGTTTTGGATGGCACCAAGGAGCGACAGGGAGACTTTGTGTTTACGGCGCAGAGCGTCGGGGAGTACCGGTTCTGCTTCAACAATGAGATGTCTACGTTTGCGGAGAAGATGGTGGACTTTGAGATTGCGGTATGTTGTGTCCGACCTTTCCCCCCTCGCCTCCTTTTTCTTATATGTTGTCATACGCGATGCCGCGCATAAAACTTGTTTTCGCTTCCCCGCTATGAACTCATTCATGGTCCCTTTGCATCGCGTGGCGCCGCTGACATGTTGTCATTACAATTAGGTCGAGAACGAAGAACGTGCCCAACTTCCCTCCCGACAAGGTAGCACTAGCCCTGAACAGGCATCTGCTCTCGAGGAGTCGATTTTCAAGCTGTCCGCGCAATTGTCGACCATCTCGCGGAACCAGAAGTACTTCCGGACCCGCGAGAACCGCAACTTCAGTACCGTGCGTAGCACGGAGCGCCGGATTTTCAACTTTAGTGTCGTTGAGGGGTTGATGATGGTGTCTATGGCTGGATTGCAGGTGTTTGTGGTGAGGTTTTTCTTCCAGGGGGCTAGGAAAGGTACGTGTCATCATTTGGTTGGAAGAATACTCGGTCTAGGTGGAAGGGGACATGACATGACGTCTCTTCTCACTTCGGTTTCCCATCAAAGAATAGTTTGACTGACTGGAAATTCGTGTACAGGTTACGTGTGATGATAATAATGCCAATGTTGGATTCAAATCTGTGGCGGGTACCGTCACTTGTTGTATTTATTCTTTTTACAAGAGCCAACACATTCATCTGTTATAATTGAAATGTTGCGTCATTAAAACATTCAACTAAGAAGTGTGCGCCTAGAAAAGAAATTATTATTATTATTATTATTTATTTTTTTTTTTTTTTTGGGGGGGGGGGGGGGGGCGAAGGCAGGGTGTGGTCAGTCACGTGTGGATTATAGACCGAACAGTCCCTGGAATGATATCACTTCCGTCTCCCCTTCTACTGTACGTTCTAGACAGAGGATGGGCTAGAATTGTCAGACCGCATTGCTGACAATATGAGATCACAAACAATCGAAAATAGCATACACCGTGATATGCTCAGAGTACGGATGTACATACGATGAGACAGACCTTGAGCTAAACCCCCACTGCTCCAATGTCATGGAACCCTTCGTTTCACAGAGACATTGACGCTAATGCACACTGACATAGGGCACCGGACACCGGACATGCTGTTCGGAGTACTCAGGAGCATTCCGAATATTTTGTACAACACATCCTACCTCATGTGGCAAACACAAGGCTATCATTACCATCATGGGAAAGGAATTCGCTGCAGTGTCTTTTTTCAGAGCGTGAGGAAAAAGGTTGATCCCGATGCAATGCATACAATAGTAGTCTAGACTACTTTGCATAGTACGGAGGATTCCGTAGTCTAAGACTCGACTCGAATGTCAATCTCGGAGCAAGACGCGATGATACGTGTTAGGATACCATAGAGCCTAGAGCTCGGGAGGGTGCAGCAGTGATGTTTTATCCACTCATCCATTCATTGCTGGTAGGACCCTAATCCACCGTGGTTTATCCACATTCACATCGAAACGCGTTACCGAGAGCCAATGGGTTCTGACATGGAAATGATTAACGGGTGCTCATGATAAGCTTGCCTCTTCACTACGGAGCAAATGCTCTACTTATGCGTGTCTGTTGTTTCAGACGAATGCCGATACCTCGGAGTCCATCGGGCTCCTAGAGATGTGCTCAGGGACTGTGGACACAATAAAACGACGACCTATTGACCCGGATCAACCAGATCACACGGAAAACATATACTACCCATGCATTCTGGAGCCTTAGCTCTGCATGAGGGGCAGAGGAAGAATTGATATCATGTCCGTTCGCAGACTTTAATCTCCGGTGTAGATGATCCACAACCCACATCATGAAGTCATTTTCGCAGAGGGTATCCCGAGCAACCGATATATCTCAACTCGCACGATGATATAGCTGTACTACTTGATTCAGTAACAGCCTTGCTGTTCAATCATTACTCTATGAGGATAAACTCGTCCATGACAAATAAGGGTCCCTTATTTCTTGACCAGGATCCCGATCTGGTGAACGATCAAATCATGATGTCTGACGATGGAGAACATACGGAGTACAAAGCAAAGAAGGGAATGTGGGAACTGTGTCCTAAACCTTCCTATATAGTACGTAGTATGCATTTTCTTTTTCTTCCTTGTGATCCACTACTGTGGTTGCCGATCTGAAGCCTTGTGTCATTTCTTCGGTTGTCCGTATTTGGTTAGGTACAGGTCCCCGGTGTGTCTGCCTGTAGGTGCGTTTGATGGCCATCTAGGCCCAGATGTTGTGATGTTTTCTTTTGTGTAAAGTGAGTGTTCACAAGGAGGCTGATATAATTCTGCTGGGAGTGGAGAATACAATTTTCCCTTTTGGGCGATGAGGTCATATCAAACTACGTGCCTGAATGCCTGAGGAAGGCATGATGTCATTTTCGATGCAACCAATCCAATCGTACTATGTACGTAGATATAGTTGTATATTGTATATGTATGCATAGAGAGATGAGTGCACTAGTTTAAGCAATCATTCATTTGTCACCCTTCTTCCCTTTTGTATGCACTTGGCTGTTCTTCTGTGAAAAATCCAACCATAGCAATTATATCATACGGTTCCTCCCAAACCCCCATAACCAATTCTATTACCCACTCTCAGCTTTGACCAACCACCAGCCAGCCTCGTCGACGCTTTTTTCGCCTCTGCATTTCCCCACGGCAGATTGACTATCCTCCATACTGATTGATTGATCTCAAATTCTGGACCAGTGGACCACAAACGACGCAAAAGCACCAACCCTATAGGTTTCTCCTTCCCTCCTCCTTTCTTTCTGTTCGCTTATGTTTCCGACGTGATTTATATCCGCTACTGCTCCAAGCGCGTTCCTACGATTTCTCTCCTACATTCTATCATTCTGTATCCAATCTGTCCTCTGTCCTCTGTCACTCTCCGCCTCCCTCTGTGAATTTTTTCCCGTCTTCTTTAGTTTAGTCTCGTCTTTAACCTCTCCGTGCGCGGCTTGATTATCTGTCATCCTCGAATCGGTGTGCGAATATCCACGCTTTAATCCATATCCACTTTATTCAACTGCTTATTCGAATCGATATCTGATCTGATATCTCTGACCTTCTCAAGTCCGTGGCCTCATTGAAATTGACAAATGCGATGCGCAAACTGACTCTTCTCCTTCCAGTACCCTCACATTCCACCCATTTCAGACTATGGCAGTTTCATCCACCCCCGTCGTCCTCGAAGCCATTAATCAGCAAACCACGATCAACGAAAGCGGCCGACCCCTGGGATCTGACCTAGACTCAACATCCACCAGCAAAGGCCCAACACAAACCCAACGACCTCTCGACCCTCGCACCTCCATCAACGACTACAACCGTGTCATGCTGCAGTACACCCAACGCCGGATGTCTACCTTCTGCGGCATGGATGATGGTCGCGGTTTTCCCGGCGCCGGCGGCAGCAGCAACACGAGCAACACCAGCAGCCGGGGCAGTGATACAAGTTTTTCGCTCAGCGGGGACACTGCCGTTTCCAATTCGCAGAGTGAGGTCGTGGATCGTCTGCAGTTCTAGTCTGTGAGCGTTCTAGATGGTGCTGAATCGAAAAGCCCGGGCAAACGAATGGGTTCGTTTGGTCATCATCGATATGGTTACGAAAGCGTGCTTGATTCTTTTTTTTTTTTTTTTTTCTTTTCTTTTTTTTTTAGCGAGAGCCAATCTTATTAATGCATTTTCTGGCATGAACAATCCTACTGTCGACTCTTGTCTCTGTCCCTGGAACGCATCAATAGTTATTGCTTCCTTACCCCCTATAGCCCTTCTGTTATGATGATGCGATTCACTCGAGTCATCATATCTCCCCCCCACCACCCTGCCCCTTGTCTTTTTTCTTCCGGTCAAGAAAAAAAGGACAAAAAGGAAAGAAAAGAAAATATCCCTGCCCATGCAATATTCCCTGCCCTGTTTCTCTTCACTTTCACTTCTGTCATTCCTTTGACATACCCAATTTTATTATTGTTGGCTGTTTCTATGGTGAGAAACCAATGAAGCAGTCAATTTTCCCCCCCTTCCAGTTGTTCCGGTTGCATATCGTAGTAAATTGTTCAATGTAAGATGTGCCAGGTATCTTATCTTATACTACCCCATACGTTCGCGCTACAGCACTAGCGCATTAAAGATGCGCATGGGGTATGGGGCATTGCAAATTGCCACGCGTGAGTATTTACCGTATTTTTTGCGACCAACAATAAGGTCACTTAACTGGTTACCGGTTGGTTTACAGGGTAGTTTTGATTGTTTGGATACGGTGGGGTTTCTCCAGACAAACCCCTGGGGTATATAGAGTCGATCTTGTTATGAATGCACAATTTTTGAGATGATATATACCTGAACCTGAAAGTCGTATCGACTCACATATTGACTATCGGGGGTTTGATTGAAAGAATACTAGGATTTTACTGATTGATTGGTTGTCCCAATAACCACTGATTTGAATGTATGCGTGCTGGCCTTGATTGGTGAAACAGCTCAAGCTATAGATTTGATGTACTGCGCATACGGACATTTTGACTGGATATCGTGGGCTGTGCAGATAAATCTTCCGATTCGCATTGTACTGCAAACACGCAGTTAAGATATGTATCACCGCCATCCACGTCCTCCACCGCGACCACCACCCTGCTGTCCCCATCCCTGCTGATTCTGATACCCCAGATTCGATCCCGACCCCGAGTGCGGCGGCGGGAAATGATACGATCCCGGCGGTAGCGGCACCGGAGCACCAGGAGCACCACCTCCCATGTGAATAGGTGGGAAATGACCACCCCCTTGCAATGGGAACGGTGATGGAAACGCGGGATTCAGCATCATCCCTGGCATCCCTGGCATCGGCGGAGGCGGAGGCCATGCGCCTTGATAGTTTGGCGGTGGAGTTGGGAGTGCCATTCCTGGGACTGGAAATTGGCCTGGTGGGAAACCATGTTGGTGCATCGGGGGCGGCGGAGGAGGAACTGCTGATGGAGGAGGGGCTGCGCTAGGAAACGGCTTGCGTTTGAAAGGCGGAGGGAATGATGATCGAGGACCGGTGGGTGGTGGGGGAGAGTACGATCTCTCGCGTGACGATTGACGTCTTGTTGGAGGGCTTGCTGATCGCGAATATGACCGTCGGTTGCCAAGTCCGCCTCGTCGGCCAACGGGAGACCGACTCTCGGATCTGGGGGATCGTCGCAGCCGTCGACCGTCTTCGCTTTCTGGGCTGTCGCTATAGCGTCTCCATCTCGGAGGAGTTTGGCTGCGGCTGACACTCCGACTCCAACTTCGACTTCGACTTCGGGAGCGTCTTATGTCCTTGGTATTCCTCTTCTTCATTTGCTCGCAAAATGAGCGGGACCAGCCGTAATACGTTTCACCAGTGATTATTTCGCCAGTCGTCGCATCTCGAATCACCGTTTGTCCCAGCTCGTCAATGTCGACCACTTCGTCGTCGTCCTTGGGCTCTGGTTTCTCTAGCTCGTATATCTGGTCTACATCCTTCATGAACACCTTGAGTGCTGACACCAATTTCTCGTCTGCGGGACCCGCCAGGAATTGAAGTGGTTTAATCGACTCGGGTCGGAGAGAAATTGTCGAGTTCGGTATGATGTGCGGAACCAAGTTGCCGGCCGGTAGGTCGTAGTAAGGAGTGGTAGGATCGCCGTGCGTTGACGGCATGACGAATGGTACCTCTTTTCCGGAGGCTTGTTTCTGGCTCGCTGTATCGGTATTATTCTCCTCCACGCCAATGGACGTCTTCACTGGTCCGGACACGGCCGAGTTCTTCACCACCTCCCGCAGCTTGCTGACATAGTCTGCACCGTAATATCCGTTTTCCGCCCAGATATTCAGAAGATCATCGAGTCGTCGGTGGTGCTTGGGATTCTTCTCCCGATCGTACGACGCAGCGGAACCCAACAGTTCAACTATATAGGGTTGACAGGAGCCGGTCAAGGTCGAAAAAACCGCCGTCGAATCTAGGTGGTATTTGGTATGGTGGAAGAGGTCGTTGAGGAGATAGAAAATGTGTAATCTCTTCCTCTTGTTCGAGGGTTTGGAAGACTTGCCGTCATCGGTAGCGAGCGAGCCGGATAAAGCGACCAGGTACTTGGCCCAAACCCCGACGCGATTGGAAGACGAAACGACATAGTTGAGAAGCCATGATTTGCAATTCTACCGCACACAAGGCAAAAAATAAGAGAAAGGCCAAGAATTTAGTATTCCAGCGGTACTCGACAAGGCAGGAAAACAAGAGAGGAAGGACTCCAATCAAACCTGGATGTTGGCATAGGAACAATGCGAAAGCGCTTGGTCGAGCGCGGAGTGGAAGGCTGTGATTTCGTCGCGCGAGACGGAGGTAGGGTCGGGACGTAGTAGACCGGCTGAAAAGGAGGCTTTTGCGATAGCCAGCTGATGGGACGCCATGGTGGCGTGTGAGAATTGAAATCTGGAAAGTGTTGTATCCGACGAGATCAAGAGTGATACTTTCGGCCAATCTGTCTACGCACGTGACCTACCGCCTTTAGCTGTTTATGCCTTAGGAATACATGAATGTCATAAATACTACGAAAAGGTCATAAGATCCTCTCCAGTCACTATGGAGTACATAGAGCCTCCAGTGAGGGGGAAACTGACAATGACATCGTAGAGATCTATTTGAACCTAGAATTTTGGCGGTTGGCGCTCTAGTTGGGCGTCCACCCAATGAGGAAAAGGCATGCCTGAGGCGGTCTTCTCGCCAGGGCGCGCCATCCGGAGCGCATGAGCAAATGATGTGCACCTGGCGTCGTAGTGTCTACGAATCAGTGCTGCAGTTCTATATATGTCGAAAGGGGTCCTCCTCGTTGAGTGGTATGATCGCATCATCGTCAGCCTGCCTTGCGCGTCTGAGCCGGGTAAATGTTTCCCGCCATCAGAGCATTTCGGAATTGAGACTCCTGAGCTTATCCGGGGTTCATCCATGGTCTGGACTGACCGAAATATAGGGTGATAGAAAGATATACACCGGTAATAACTCCAGAATAACCAGGAGATACCCTTTAAACACCAGTGCTAGAATGGACGACCCTGTCAGCAGGAACAGTACAAAGTGGTACGGTACGGTATGGAACAGTACGGTCTGGTATGCCATTATAAGCTGGGCAGGCGGTGGATGACCCACCACCCCGCAATTCTCCACGCGGGTCACGGCAGCGGTTGTTGTATTATCGCGCGATCCGATGTATACGTACTGGCCGAGTCCACGAGTATTCATATAAAGGCCGTGTTGGCCATCCAGAGTGATCTGTAGATTCATTCATATTCTGCATACTGCTTCCACACCACTATAACTGCTTTTACTTCTACCATTACTACCAGTTACCAAAAACAAACCACCAACAAACACACCACCATCATGGCCGCTCAACTCCTCCGTCCTACAGTCCGCAGCTTCTCTGTCCACCGTCCTCAGCAAGCTACGCGGACTTCCCTCTTCATCACCAGATCCTGCCTGGTTTCAGCCGTCGTGCTGCCATTCGTGCCTCCTGCTCTGGAGAGCTCTCGTGAAAAGAGTATGGGTTACCCTAACCACAACAAGTGAGTTGAATAACAGTTATTCTCGACGATGTTGCTAACGCTCTATTGTTCTACAGACCGAACCCACCGCTCTGCTTCCATTCTCGCTAAATAGTTGAGAACTCGTCGAGTGTTCTACTACGGAGACACGGTTTTGCTTCCGGAACGCGAGATTAGCATGCGCATCATACAAATACATAATACGGGACGGTGTTTACGGAGTTTGGTGATTGGTGGGGACTGCTTTTATCATAATGGGGGTGCATATGGCTTTTTTTTTTGGCTGCTTGACTGGGCTCATGTTATACCCAGTCTTCAAACCCAACTTCTTTCGGCGATCCGTGGTGGCATGGTGATGACCAGCGGCGTTGCTCAGATTGTTAGGGCTATCGAGAAACAGATACTATACTTATTATTACGAATGACACGAAGAGAATTATTTAATACCATTTTTGTCCATTGTACAGAATAATCGCAGTGCTCTTGCATTTTCATCATGACATGGCCTATCATGGTGCCAAGCATATAGAGTACATATGATCGACCATCTAAGCCGTAACCACCCCGCAAGTTACCGCATCAGCTAAATCGATTGCCCCTAGGAGGCCGAAAAGGTTGTGCGGTCTCGTATTTGCTCTTTTCTAGCACTCGTTCTGCCTCCGTCTCGGGTTCATGGCGCGTGGCTGCAGGGTCATGACTAGCCTGTGAACTCGGCGATAAATCGTCTGTCGCATTAGGTCTCGACTGGTGCAGCGTTCCCTGATGTCGGTGCTCGTTTTCGAGGGCTGCCATTTGGGCCTTCTTCTTCACTTCTGTTTCATATCGGTTCGCGCGATCGGCGTTGATGGACTTTTTCGCGAAGTAGTAGGCGCCGCCGCCAGCTGTGAGATTTAAATGTCAATTGCGAGGTTCATTTTCATTACTCGCATATCGGAAGTACGCACCAACTGTGAGCGTGCCCCAGCCAATCCTGTTGGCATGCAATCATCGCGTTCCGGTCAGCAATTGTCCATCTTGTCGGAGATCATACGATTCCGTGGTTTGCTTCGAAATAATCTTTTCTCACCAGGTTGATCGAATCTAGACAGAAACAGAGAGATATTAGCTAGGTGCCATGACCTGTAAAACAATCGGTTAACATACCGTATTCATATTGCTTGGTGAGTTCCTCGTTCAAGCGTGTAGGAGTTGTCGAAAAAACAAAAGGCCGTCAATTGTTCCGCACTACGTCAACCGCCGCTGTCGTGAAAGTAGACCAATAAGAGGTTCCGGACCCAGTGGCGTTGTAGCCTCAGTGCCTCAGGCGCAAATGATCCTTCCATCTTCCTCGGCCGGTCGATCTCTTTTCGACTCATCAACCAACCTTTTCCACTGTCATTCGGTTTGCATCTGCCCTTGCGACTAGCTTTTCAAGTCTCCTGCACTAAGCTGGCTATTGCATCTAGGCTTTCGAGGCGTGCCTGATTCACCGGCATTGCTCTACAGGCGTCGGCAGCCTGGTGAGCCTCGTCTTATCGGACTTTGAAGACGACATACCTTACCTCGAACGCCAGTCATAGCGCAATATACTCATATAGAATGCCTCCGAAACGCAAGGCGACTGAGAGTATGGCCTTTAATGCTCGTTAATAGATAAACGACGAGCTGACACTTAACTAGGCGGCCGGTCAAGGCCGTCGAAACGTCAGACGCCTATCGCGGATGGTCAGGATATCGACAGCGATGATGATTACTCCGACTATGAAGAGGATGTCAGGGAGGACAACTTGAAAAGTGCGTAGAGCAGCGCCGTTAACATCTCAAGCCAGTTGCTGACTTGATTTTGCTTGGAATGAAACAGATGTCGTCAGCAAGTTCGATCTCGAGTCGTTTAGCACCAAGAAAGGCCAACCGCACGAAGACCCGAATTTTGGATACAAAGATTTTTCGTCGCTTTCCCTGAAACCGGACCATGCGAACCGTCCCCTTTGGATCGATCCTTTGAAGGGTACCATTACCCTGGAGAGTTTCTCTCCGTTAGCACCCCAGGCGCAAGACTTTTTGACGACCATCTCCGAACCGTTATCACGACCGACCCATCTCCACGAATATCGTCTGACCGGTAACAGTTTGTATGCGGCGGTATCCGTTGGTCTGCAGCCGACCGATATTATCAACTTTTTGGATCGACTTTCGAAGACGCCGCTCCCGGATACGATCAAATCGTTTATTATCGATTTCACAAAGTCTTACGGAAAGATTAAAGTGGTTTTGAAACATAACCGTTTCTTCGTGGAAAGTACGGACCCGGCGATGCTACAAATGCTGCTACAGGATGAGGTTATTGGACCGCAGAGATTACAAGGGACGGAGGGAATCATTCAGCAGGCGGCTCCGAAAATGGGTGGCCTTGTGATTCCCGGTACGAAGGATGCCGCAGGTGTACAGCAGACGCAGCAGGAGAAGCCGGCGGAAGGCAATGGAGCGGCACCTACGGGTCGTCAAGAGGACGACCTCCTTCTCGCCATTCGCGATGACGATGATGATGAAGAGCAGGCCCAGGTCCATAGTTTTGAGATTCCTAATGAAGCGGTGGAACCGGTCAAAGCGCGTTGTCAGGCCATGGGGTGTCCCGCGTTGGAGGAATATGATTTCCGAAATGATGAGATCAACCCCAACCTCGATATCGACTTGAAACCCAACGCACGGATCCGAAACTACCAGGAGAAGAGCTTGAGTAAGATGTTCGGTAATGGTCGTGCTAAGAGTGGTATTATTGTGTTGCCGTGCGGTGCTGGCAAAACGCTGGTGGGAATTACGGCTGGTTGCACTATTAAGAAAGGAACTATCATTCTCTGTACCAGTTCCATGTCCGTGGTGCAATGGAGAAACGAATTTTTGCGCTGGTCGAACATTGACCCCGGTGACATTGCCGTGTTCACATCTGACAACAAAGAGAAATTCCGTCGGTCTACCGGCATTATTGTTTCGACATACTCAATGGTGTCTCAGACCCGGGCTCGGTCGTATGATGCACAGAAAATGATGGACTGGATCCAGTCGCGGGAATGGGGTCTCATGATTCTTGACGAGGTCCACGTCGTGCCAGCATCCATGTTCCGAAAGGTCACGTCGGCCATTGCGACGCAGAGCAAACTTGGTTTGACTGCCACGTTGCTGCGTGAAGATGACAAGATCAAAGATTTGAACTTCTTGATTGGGCCGAAGCTGTATGAAGCCAACTGGATGGAACTTGCAGAGCAAGGGCATATTGCCAAGGTCCAGTGTGCCGAGGTGTGGTGCCCTATGACAACGGAGTTTTACTCTGAGTACATGCGGGAGAAGTCCCGAAAGGCTGCCTTACTGTACATTATGAACCCTCGCAAGTTCCAGGCGTGCCAGTTCTTGATTGACTACCACGAAAAGCGCGGAGACAAGGTGATTGTATTCTCAGACAACGTCTACGCCTTGGAGCGGTATGCGCTCAAGTTAAACAAGGCCTATATTTACGGTGGTACACCGCAGAACGAGCGTCTGCGGATTCTGGAGAACTTCCAGCATAACGAACAGGTCAACACCATCTTCCTGTCCAAGATTGGAGATACGTCTCTGGATCTACCGGAAGCTACCTGCTTGATTCAGATTTCCTCTCACTATGGTTCGCGTCGTCAGGAGGCCCAACGCCTTGGACGTATCCTACGAGCCAAGCGTCGTAACGACGAAGGCTTCAACGCATTCTTCTACTCCCTTGTCTCCAAGGACACGGACGAGATGTTCTACTCGTCCAAGCGACAGGCCTTCCTGGTCGACCAAGGCTACGCCTTCAAGGTCATCACTCACCTCCAGGGCATTGAGAACCTGAACGGACTCGCTTATGCCACGCCCGCAGAACGCCGCGAGCTATTACAAGAAGTCATGCTGCAGAACGAATCATCCGCGGAAGTCGAAAATGTGACGGACGACCTTTTCGCCGCGCGCTCGGGCGGAGCCAAGGGTGCCGCGAAGAAGGGCGTCAAGCGCAGCGCAGCAACGCTCAGTGGATTGGCTGGTGGAGAAGACATGGCGTATATTGAATACAACAAGAGTCGCAACAAGCAACTCAAGGACAAGACGAGTCATCCGCTGTTCCGAAAGTGGGAGCGGGAACGCCAGAAGAGAAAACAAGGCATGGCCGATATGAATCGTTAATCGTTTATTTTTCTTTTTGGTCAACTACCAGGCTATTGTAATTTTCTGCATGTTTTATACTCAATTGCATTCGGAGTCTAGAGGTCGGGGGTTCAAACACACAAGGGAACATAAGAAGCATTGCCTTTTTTTTTTTTTTTTGAAAATTACATACCAGATTGCAGACAAATCAAAACAGTTACTTGGCATCTCAACTAATTCTCGACTCTTCAAGTTTATAGGATGTGACGTCCAGACGCGATCACCCCGGACTCCGAAAGCCCCGAACTCCGACAAGGCGGAGATCCAGGGTCTGCAGAAGTGACGTATTGGTAATCCTGGACACTCCAATGGACCGATTGCTACACAGTTTGGTTGGTTATACAGGAAGTAACATGGCTGATCATTGAATATATATATTTCCCATTGCCATTGCCCTTTACCAGACGATAAAGCAAATGCGTCTATCATCAACAACTACAAGAGCAATTACTTCTGCTGCTGCTCGCGGTCCACGAATTCCAATTTGGTCATCTCGATCCTCAACTGTTACAATTCTTCGTCCTGCACGGGCTAGGACGGCATTGCCCATTTGCAATCTGAGGAATATAGTGCCTGGAGCTCGTTTCGCTGCTACGACTACCGGTACTGCCGCTACCGCTCAACCCTTCGACATATCATCGAACATGGCTTCCGCAAAGAAGATCCAATTGTCTCCACAGACCGACACTGGAGTCTGGAGTACAGGCGTGGTAGAGGATTCTGCTCGGACAGCAAGCGAGGTTCTTCAGGAGGACTTGGAGAAGCATCATGTCTATTTCAATGACATGGGATTTCACAGTATGTCCAACACCGCAAGCCAACAAGGGCAAGTGCTAATGAGGCAAACCAGACCATATCGTCCACCATATCCTAACAATCTACGCCCTCGGTGCATCGCCAAGTGAGATTAAAGCCGCCTACGACCGAAATAAGGCCTACCAACGACCTCCGTTACCCGTGGATGAGAATGTCGTACAGTCGCTGCATGACAAGGTTAAGTTCAAGGAAAGTCTGGGGAAGCAGAAGAATTATCCGAACTTTCTGGAATTCTTCCAGGGCGAGATTGAGCAGAAGGGTGTTGAGGGGGTCTTGGGTGAATATGTGTTCTCTGGGGACGAGAATGCGGAGAGTATGTTGGCGAGGCTGTTTGGAGGTATGTTTGCCCGGTAATATATAAGGAGGCTGGTGGATGTTAACCAAACAGGACTCCTCCACCCAATTATCCACCTCGGTTTTGCAATTGAATTCAACCAGCCGGCCCTCATTGCCGAAGCGCTCGCGCAGACGGCAATCCACGAAGATTGGACCGGTCCGCGATTCCTCTGGCCGGCCGAGGAAGCTGCAGGTGGGATTGGCAAACCGGGAAAGAAGACCATGCTGCAGCTATTGAAAGAGGCGCGCGCGGATAAGAAGCTGGCGAGCTCGGTTCTTTGGGAAGACGGGAATAAACTCCGTGATGGGGTGCTCAAACGGGCACCGGAGGAGATGCTCAAATATGCTTCTCAGTATACGGTCTCTGAGGAGCAGATCCAGGAGAAGTTTGTTGAGATGGTTGATGTGTCTGGTAAGCAATTGAAATCCCCTGGACAGCTTGATGGTGAAGATGGGTGCTAATGATATTTGCAACGCAGTATACTTTAGCAGCGCCTGCCAACGCCCATCCAAAGAAGTCAAATTTGACTTCTTCTACATCCACACCGTTAACTCATCCATCTTCTACTCCAAGATCCTCGCTCTTCCATTCCTAGACACACGCACCAAGCTCCGTCTCCTTGAATGGAAAGGACGCATGGACCTTTTAATGTACATCTCCCGCAACGCACCCGAGCTCTACCTCGACGAAATCACAAGATACCCTATTAAGAGTGACTGGGACACCATCATTACCCAGAGCAACCGCCATCCCCACGATGACGGACATTTGTCTAAGCTAGTGCGGGCACTCAGGAATGCGGAGAATATCTGCCGGCCGTATGAGGGACAGGAGAAGGAGCGGGGACTTGTGATCACGGGGGATAGTTGGTTGAAAATTGGGAATATGGGTAAGTTACACTCTCCACTTCCTGTTATGACTCGTGAAAATTGGTGCTGACCGGTTGTAGTTAGCGATTCGGTCAAGGGCAAGGGGGAGACGACCATGTGGATTCGATCGACGGGCTTCGATGAGGCTTGGGAGCAGTTTGACGATAGGGCAAGACTTTAGGTCATTGATTGTGCAATGAAGAGCTATTCTGATACCGCGATATTTTTCATCTGATGCCCTAGTTTGCAAATGAGATACTCCAGTACCAATATCCATTTTGGCATAGCATATCTCAGTTCCTGACAAGAACGACTGTTTGCAGGGTTTGCACTGTATGAGATCAGCATCACGTGGTGATAGCCGAGTGGGGCATCCCAACAGCTTCAATAAGATCATTCCCCAACATTCATTGAAGAAGAAACTTCTTTGAAATAAGACGAAAATCTCTCTAATCGCCGAAACTACAGCACTACACAATGGCACCCGACGACGACACAAACCGCAACCAAACACCCTCGAATAGCAACACTTCCCCTCGGAGTACCCGGCAATGGCCGGATGACGATAACCCCTTCGTTGCATTCCGCCGCTACGCAGACGAGCAGATCTCCTCCATGCTGCAATCCATCATGGGCCTCCCATCAATGGTCACTCCACCAGTACCAAACCGATGGAGCATCTTCGCAGATGACTCTTACGACAATGTGCGTGCGAGACGACCCGAGGAAAACAGTAACCCGGAAGATGGCGCATTGTCCAGACAAGGCGATTCTCTCGATGCGTACCGCTACTGCAACCGCTGGTGGAACGGATTTGTTGGGTTCCCGGGTTTCTGGCGGTCTGATTTCGATGATGTTTTCCCGTTTGGGTCCCGGTTTATGCTTCCGTTTTTTACCTCGTTTGATGAGGGATTCGATGATACTGCCTCTTGGCCCGGGGCATACCTGCTATTTAGTCCGTACTCGCCGTTGAATCTGGAGGGTTCTTCTCTGGGAGGGCAGCATGAGGGCGGTGTTTTCTCCTCGCTCGTGTCGTCTTTGAGGCCTGGCTGCAATAGGGGTGCTGTGGAAAACAACGCCGAACCCCGCTGGCACGAGGCGTTCGAGGATCTTGTGCGATTGGAGAATGGACAACAGATGCTGGAATGGGAGTCTGAGGCCGATGCAGTGAGCAAGAAGGAGACTGGGATGGACTGGTTGAAAGGAATGATTCAACGGGGCAGTCTGGGTGACGGATGGGAGTGGCAGCAGGCAGACGATAACCCTAATAATGGATATGTCATGCTCGAACGGGGCCAGCTCCCTCGTCCGTCTGAGCGGGGTGCTGAGACTGAGAATGTGAAGAAGGATGATATAGGCCTAACTAAGCAGGATCTGTATGAGCATTTCCTGGAAGGCCTTGAGAGACGCGAGCGCGAGTTCTCCAGGATTTTTGATGAAAGTCGTACCTTGCGCTTCCTTTTGGGAGACCCTCGACGCAAAGAGGAGCTTCTTGAACGTCAGCGCAGACTCCCAGAGGAGGCTGACAACCGGACCGTGACTGGCGAAACCAACAAGACCCATGCCTCAGAGCTCTCTCAACCCCTCTCGACAGAACAAGCCAAAACCGAACCCCGTGTGGTCTCCACGCACACAAACACAAGGCGAAACCGCATGGCCGACGGATCCATCCACACAAAGACCGTCAAGACGCAACGTTTCTCCGACGGACACGAAGAAACCAACGAGTCCATCGATGTTGCTAACTCGCCCGAGCAACGTTCCACCGCTGACCAGAGCGGTGAACAGAGCTCCAACGAGGGCTGGTTCTGGCGGTGATTTAATGATATATGCCGTATTTAATATTTGATTGAATGTTTCTTGAGCGTGGGGGTTTTGGTTAGGGGGCGTTTTTAATTACACAACGATCTATACGGTTGACGACGTATAGACTCGAAGAAAATGAATACATCTTAATAAATTTACCTGAGCTGCTTCTACTCCAACAGTCCATCATAGCATATCGTAGATAAGAACTTTTCCATCAATGCAGGAGAGGCTTTTTTTTTTTTTTTTTTTTTTTTTTTTTCATCAGAGACCCAGTAGTATAATCTTTATTCTATTTTTTTTTTTAAAAAATCTTGGATTGAAGCTAATACCAATCTAGTCTTCCTTGACGTTCTTCTGCACCTTCCCAGCAGTCCAGCCCTTAGATTCCCAGTACTTGACACTGTCTTCCATCTTCTTGTATGCCCACGTAAACGAGGGATCTGTTCTAGTCAGTTCCACCGTAGTATTTGCACAGGAAAGAATAGAACTTACACAAGAACTGTCTCAAATCATGCCTATTATCCTCGGGCGAATACTGCTCCGCGTGATAACTCGGCGTCAAAACCGTCATCTTATGCCGGTTAATGGCATAGTTATAGAAGAAATGCCGAGTCTTCTCATAAATCTCCCTGGGGCTGTACTCGTTACCCCAGAGATGCAGCAACTTTTCGTACATCGTCCAGGGCCCCGCCTTTGCGATCTTGCGCAGGTATCCGAATGTCGAGAGCTCGGCGTAGGTAACGCCCATGTCTGCTTCGTCGGATTGGACGTAGGTGGAGGTGATAGGCTCGAGTTCGGCGGTTGGGGTGGCGTGGAGGAATTCGTCAAGGACGGGGACTTCGAAGTTGTCGCGGGCCCAGGCGATGAATTTTTTGAGGTCGACTTTGCTTATGGAGCCAATGGGGTTGAGCTGAAGGGTTAGATTAGCATTAATATCTTGACAGAAGGCTTAGGATGGGCTTACGTCTGCGCTACTGGCATCGTACTTGGTCAGGTAGCCACGCAAGCTGAAACGGTCAGTGATTGAGAACATCATACAAATGGAGGACTTGGGGGTTACGAAGGCTTCTTAAGGGATATTCTACATACCATTCTGCAGTAATGTTAGCAAGTATCTTTAGAGGTAAAGGAAGAGAAGAACATACCATCAACGTTGGACGATGCCAAAACAAGTAATCCACCACCTCCTGGGCGCTGGCGAACGGTGGGAAGCAAAGACGCAAACAAGTACGACAGGACCATTCTCAAACGAGCCTGCACATTTTGTAAAGCGGCATTCTCAGCCCTCCCACCGCCGTGGACCTTGAAGCGAGGCTGGAAATTGGTGACAACACTAAAGAGGTTCGTCAAGGCGGTTACAATGGTATCGAAGTTGAAGTCAATGTGGTAGGATCCGATATCCGTGGAGAGTGTCTTGGATCGTTCTCTTGTTTCCTTGCTTGAGTTCTGCGTACCCATGTAGCTGGTGCAGAAGATGCGGCTAGTAAGATGTCAGTGAAGTTCAATTCCAACATAAGAAAGTAGGACCATACTTGCAGAGTTCCTGGCTCGTGCTAGGAAGCCAGGTCGAGTCCTCGGGCTCAGCGCAGAGCCTGCGAGCGTCTTTAATCACTTGTTCATTCCCTTGACCAATTGCTTTAATGACCTCCCTACACATAGAGTGTACAATGACAGCTGTAGCACAACTGTCAATACCGCCACTCAGTGGAAGGAAGAACCCAACAGCACCGCTTCTTCGAAGATAGTCCCATAGCCAGCATGCGGGACCAAGAGCAATCTCTTCCTCTGGGGCATGGTAGCGCGGCTTGAAAGGTTCAGATGGTGAAAGGCTTGGTTCAGCATCCTCGTCCTGGCGTGAGAGTCTTGTGTCCAGATCGAGACGAATATAAGGAGGCTGTCTCGCTGCTTGCATGCCGCGACTAATGCTGGAGCGGTGCGTCCGGACCTCTTCGATATCAACGGTAGCAGTGACGACTTCCACGTCATTAAGAGAGAACTGGCTTCCCTGAGCCACAATGTCGCCGTTGATCACAATCATTGCACACCCGTCATAGTAGAGCCGATCACCGTCACAGCCTTGTTGGTTGGCATACAAGTAAATACCTCCACTCTACAGATATCGTTAGCCTGGTCATGGAGAACACAATTGGAAAACAAGACCTTACCTGTTTTGTAGCTTGTGAAATCAAGTTGACACGGGTATCAAGTTTTCTGAGTTCGTGGTGACTGCCCGACGAGTTCGAGATGATTTCCACACCTATAAAACGTGAGTACGATTGAGATGCAAATGCAACACGGGAAGCAAGCCATACCCGCAAGGCCATATGGAATGTGAGGGCTGATCAACGAGTTAGTAAAGCCGTGTCGCTTACAGTCTGAATACATGTGCATACCCGTTTGGTGTAAACAGCTCTTCGCAAGTCTCCAGACCCAAGCAAGTGTCCCGTGTGCTGATGACTGCATCGCCAAAGGGAACCTTGTACTGCCCAGTGATTTTACCCACAATTCGTTCCAGGTAGTAATCTTCGATTTCTTGGGGACGCTGCCAAGGGGTGAAATGTCTGAACTCGCGGTAGTTTCCGTCTAATTAGGAAAGCATCATTAGCAATCAATTGGAGTGATAGTGGTGGGCTTGTACAAACCATTGGCAAGCCACATCTTAGGGCGAATCAGGACGATCTTGCGGTTGTAGAAGATCACGCTTGATAGAGCAAATCTCGTCAGTATCCGGGATCCCAAGACTAGAGTCGAGCGTTTACCCACCGACAGTTGTAGTGCACGTTCCTGTGACGAACAGGCATACCCACGTCGACCACGATATCCTGGCAATCGGGGTGGTCGATGATGCGAGCAAACATCTCCCAAGAGTGCAAGAACGTATCGCCTTCTAAGAAAGCATCCAACGCGCCATATCCTGCACAATGTCAATGCGACGTCCGCGCCATATTCCATATCAACCTTTGTTCATACCGGTAATCTCGAGCTCTGGACCAACCCGCAGAGTCGCACCGGCTGCCTTGGCCTGGCGGATACTCTCAATGATGCGCTCTGCATTTCCCTCAAAGTCAAGAGCCCATTGGTTGAGGGAGCTATAGCAGTTA
Organism: Aspergillus glaucus CBS 516.65; assembly: GCF_001890805.1. Taxonomy (NCBI): domain Eukaryota; kingdom Fungi; phylum Ascomycota; class Eurotiomycetes; order Eurotiales; family Aspergillaceae; genus Aspergillus; species Aspergillus glaucus. The sequence continues at coordinate 563,375 of NW_019170465.1, read as the reverse complement.
GTCAATGAGGATTTGTGAGGAGATGGCTAGTCAAGTGGATTCGGGGTTGCGCACCAGGTTGCGAGAGTGACTAGGTGACCCATGGTGGATAACCCGTGATATCGACCAGTCCGCACGGTTAAATATATTCAATTCCTAAGGTCGGCGCTTGGTAGACTTTATTAGCTGAGGATTGAAAAGGGTTAGCAATCACGACCGCTGAATAAAGAAAACCCGGCACGCAAGCACCCCGCACCGGAGGAAGTTGAGGGTATATTCCGTGAAGAATAGCAGATGAGCCCAGAGAACATAACGGGACATTAACTTACCAACACCAGCTGTATATCCTTATCGAAAAGAGAGGATGCGATATTCTGCTGTTTTTTCTGCTTCTCGTTCTGATAAGAGAATTGGAGACTGGAATGACGTAGATCACGTGTGTGGGGAGCTGCCCCTCCAGTGTCAGCGCATTATCATTAATTACAACAGTTTCCTGCAACTCTGGGCCGTAAAATTGTATTCCGAATACATCGGAACGCAGCCCGGCTGATTAATGCGCTCTCCTCGGCCCTGGAATTTGGCTTCAATCACGACTTTCTCCTTTTCATCTTTCCATATACAGCTTTGTACAGAAATTTGGTTCCTTATATAGAATCTGCTTTGGTGTTTATTTGTGCATATCTCTTTTTTATTCTGTGTCTTGCGTCTAGCTTCCTTACAGTGACATTATGAGCACTTTCCCCCAGATCCCCACGCCTGCCCATACGCAAGCCGAATCAATGTTGTCTCGACATTTTGGAAGGGAGACTGTGAATTATTTCTCCAGTATGAGCGCCTGTACCACCCGGGAAGCATGTGCGAATCGTGTACTAACTATGCTGCCAGGCTCCCCGCTGAACCGGTTGTCCTTCTTGCGCACGGAATATTCGTTTCTCTCGGCTGCATTGAAACACCCTTCCACTCGTTTTGTTCTCTTGAATAGCCTTGCGCCGTTGACCAAGACGCCCTCTGAGCTATACCTTGCCCCGTATACGGATGTGCGCAAGTTGGTGCCCGAGGATCTCTATGACCAGTCCGAAGAGGAAACGATCAAGAACTTCGACTCCCGCAAGACGAATCCGCATGTCATTTTCCTCGGAATGGACGAGAGCCGGAAGGCTGACAGCCTGACCTGGAAGATATACTCCGGGACACCGTACTTTGCCGTGGATGTGACCCCCAAGGGGTCCGAAGAGCAGCAGACCCACGCAAAGGATGTCATCAGCGCCTTGGAAGCAAAGGGATTGAGTTTCCTTCAAACTAGGGTGGTCATGACTCTTTCTGCCGATGAAGGTCCGTCCACATTCTCAATTCTGAGTTGATGACCTGCTCACATACTTTAGCTGCCATTTACGCACAAGCCCGCGCGCTCGCTGACTGGAACACCCGGAACAGTTTCTGCGGTACCTGCGGCAGCCCTACCCTCTCCGTAAACTCCGGAACCAAACGTGCCTGCCCACCAACGGATGCTGCTTTCGCAGCCCAAGGAAAGTCGCCAGAGAAGCCAGTCTGCAACACACGTACTACTATATCAAACCTGTCCTTCCCGCGTACTGACCCAACCATCATCGTCGCTGTCCTTTCCTCTGACGGTAAGCGGGTTCTGCTCGGCCGCTCCAAGCGTTTCCCACCGAACTGGTACTCGACATTGGCCGGTTTCATCGAACCTGCAGAGTCAATCGAGGATGCCGTTCGGAGAGAGGTGTGGGAGGAGGCGGGCGTGCAGCTTTCGCGCGTTGTCATCCACTCATCGCAGCCGTGGCCCTACCCGGCTAATTTGATGATCGGAGCAGTGGCACAATGTAGCGATCCAGCTCATGAAACGATTTGCTTGGAACACGACCCGGAGCTTGAAGATGCACGGTGGTTCGAGGTTGAGGAGGTCGAGGAGGCTCTGAGAGTAGGAATAAGTCCTTTGGGTGTGGAGGCTGGTCCTGAATATAAGGAAGGTGGCTTGCGACTGCCACCTCCGACGGCCATCGCCAATCAATTGATTAGAACAGCCGTTAGGGCTGAATATTTCGTGCCAAACAACGCGAGAATTTAGATAGTGTACAGACAGCGAATAGACCTTGTTGCGCTTTGCATGGATTTGTACTCCTGAAGGAAATCAGGGAAGTTGTTTTGAAATAGCGTCATCAAGGTCCTCTAACGGATTAAACCCAAGAATACATTGTTAGCAAAGTTATTCCTAAAAGGAATTCAGAATTATTGAAAGTTAATAGGTACATAATGGTATCCAAATGCATCAAGACAGAAGAGCCCGGACCAGCTCTCCGTCCACTAAAGATGCGCATAAACAGTCCCATCCCTGAGCTCATGAATACTCTCCGGATCCGACGGCGACCCAATCTCAGTATACCTCCTCCCATCCCTCAACTCATGAATAGTGATCCTCCGATGCGACTTCCTCCCCCGTCGATCCCTCCGAGTTGAGTCACGACGCCCCTCACGGCCCGGAAAATCATCAAGACTAGCGGTATCACTAGCCGCAACACTACTCATAGGCGTCATTTCCCTGCTGGCTTCCACGATTGATGCTTGTAGCTGGTTATCCACGATCATAGCTGCGCCGTCTGACTGGTACCAGTCGCGAAGGTAGGATACGTGGGTGCGTTCTTCGTCGTCGTATTCAACTGGTGGGCCGGTCATTTGTGCTTCATCTTGGGAAGGGCTGAAAACGGCCCATGCGCTTGTATCGGAGGAGACAAGCATCATGTAGTGATTGAAGCTCTTGACTTTGAAATTGCGGAGCAGGATAATGTCGCCTTCGGATACGGAGGGGAGGGCTTCGAGGTGAGGGCGGAAGATTTGTGCGGTGAGCGTGGTGCCGACCATGGAGGGATCGGTGAGGTATAGTGTCAGTGAGTAGTCTTTGTTCCCAGACGCGGAGTGGATTATGGGAGATGTTTCGGATACGACGGAAACCGCATCGATTAGGGCATCGAAGTGGTCGACGAGAGTAGAGAGAGGCGCGTAGTAGGAGTGTTTGCTGCGGAGCCCGGGATAGCGACGATCTGGGCCTGCGGGGTGCTGGGTATAGCTATCTGATTCTTCAATTGATTCGCGAACGCGTGTTTCATCTTGTAGCTGTAGTTGAAGGGAGGTTTCTTCGTTTGCGGCTTCCTGCGCTTCATCCGCTGCGTATTCGTTGGCTTCGGCCCACTCGTGTTGAGAGATTGAAGCGGAAGGAGACCTAGGTTCTTGCTCTTCCTGGGCTCGAACATCGTCCACTGTGTATTCGTTGGCTTCGGCCCATTCATGTTCGGAGACTGAAGCGGAACGAGATCTGGGTTCCTGCTCCGTGGTTGGCAGTACATTGTTCGCTTCTGGGACGTCGGGCGCTTCGACCATTGCCTCGTCATCCTCTGCCAGAATCTCAGCTTGTTCGTGTGAGGGCGCCCGATCCTGAGATGTGATAGCTTTCTCGTTTATAGAGTAGTTTTCGAAACCCTGATGGCTATATTCGGTTTCCACAGTATCATCCGTTTGTCGGTCATGGACCGAAAGACCCGAGGGTTCAAATGTCTCAGTAGTAATAGTCGTAGTGTCATGCCCAACTCGTGGAGATCTGGCGCCATCGTACCATAACCCAGAGTCCTTATCTTGATCCAACTCTACTGTCCTCGAGGGCTCTTCAAACCTAACTTCACCCTCTTCGACTTCTTGCCTTCCACTCGAACCGACGTCATCTCGGATGGTTTCAGATTGATACGAGGCGGCTCCAGGAGTCGTTTCTCGAGGGGTATGCGTACAAGGATTTTCATGAAGATCCTGTTCGGAATACTGCCGAAGGTCTTCTGTAACTTGTGCTTCCTCATGATGTTTTCCAGCGGCTGACTCGTCGACGTCAGGGCATGTCACTATTTCATATTCAGCTGAAGTTGTGGCTTCAACATCCTGTTTACCATGCTCTCGTTCGTCCTGCTTCTGCTCGTCCTCTGCTAGGCTGCCTTGCTCCTGGTCATCACTGGTCGGCTCTGCTACTTGCTCATTTTCGGTCCGGCGTGTCCGTTCAACCATTTTAACTTGGTCAGCCCGTTCTTCATCTCTCATTGCTTCCTCTTCGGCCGACTCTTCTTCTTCCTCAACGTAGTGGCCCTGCTCATCACCCCTCGCTGATCCAACTCCAGCCGGTTCTTCCTCATCCATGCTGTAGTCATCCTCATCGTCATCCTCAACATAGTGGTCTTGACCGCCATCTTTCACTGTTTCTTCTTCAGCCGCTACTTCTTCGTCTTCAACGTAGTCGTCCTCGTCCTCAACGTGATGGTCTTTTTCATCATCATATTCTCTCTCAGCCATAACCTCATCTTCACCTTCCTCGTCAGAAGTCCAATCCTCTTCCTCTGCGTGGCTTTCATCGTCAGACTGTTCTTGGTCAGAAGCAGGCTGTCCTTGTATGGGAGGTGCGCGCGTCCGTGCTTGGGAACTCGCATCGGGCTGTTCGTCTTCGTCATCACTGTCCAGAACAATGATTTCTGGTTGGGTATTATTTTGTGGAGGCTGAACTTGATACTGCTCGTCGTCTGATTCTGATTCTGAATCGACATCGTCTTCGTCGTCATTCTCATACACATACCCAGATTCGTAATCCCCTTCAGATGCCTCTTCGTCATCCATCTCTTCGTCTTCTTCATTCTCATCCTCGTCCTCAACATCCACCTCTTCATCTTCTTCAATATGATGACGTTGGTCCTTTGACTCGCTATAGGCTTCTGCTTGCGATTGAGCGGTTTTATTGGGACTTTCCGTGCTGTCTGTTGCATACTGTCCATTATGTAGTTCATGACTCCGCATGTCGATAGCTTGGTTGGCACGAGCTCCTTCCTCTTCATCATCTTCTTTCTCTTCTTCGTCGTCTTCTTCACTTACATTCTCGCTTTCTCCCTCTATTTCTTCAACGCCACTCTCTTCATCCGACGCCTCTTCCTGGGAATCCTCATCGTCTTCCTCATCATCCTCACTCTCGTGTTGTTTATTAATCAATGGATATTCTGCGTCCTCCATTTCAACATCTTCCGGGGGTTGAATTGCAATGTGCTCAATATGGGGCTCTTCCTCTACGGGAGCCTCCATGTTGGGAGATGGGGATGGTTCATTTTGGTGGACATCTGTGGCGGCTGTTTCATGTCGTTCATCAGACTGAACATCATCTTCTGTTATTAAATCCCCTGGCTCGGGGGTAGCACTTGCTATTGGATCTTCGGGAGCAGTCTCGTGGAGAGATACGGCGGCACCCTCATGTGTTGTCTGAGGAACAGGCGCACCAATTGTTTCTGTTTGGGTAATCTGTGTCCGCGTTTCAACATTTTCTTCGACTCTTGTGGACTCATATTGCGTCGCTGTTGTACTTTGCTGGGGTGCTGAAAGTTGCGCAATAGTAGCAGCTGCTGACGAGAAGTAGCCTTGTCGGTTATCTGCAGAAACAAGCGGAGACGGTACCGGAAGACCAGGAGACGGGATAGGAAGCAAACGTGGAGTATCCATTGGAATATGTAAGCCATTGACATGGAATCCCTTCTCATGAGCTTCACGGGCAACCTCTGCAGCTTTAGCCGCATCTTGCTCGGCCGGTTGTTCCACATCGGCGCTAGGTTCAGAAGTTGGTCGATCAACAGTTATTGCTGTATCCTCAGTAGTCGTAACAGGAATTGCCTCTGCGCCTGGTGAAGAGCCTGTTGTAATCAGCGTTTCTTGAGGCGCCCCGACAACTTCGGCTGTATTTTCCTTGTCAACCTTCGATTCCGGCTCTAGCTGTCCCGGCTCTGGCTCGGATTCGATTTCATCCTCAAGTTCCTCTGTCCAATCCACTGGGCTACCCTTCTCGTCAGGATCCGCAGGCTCATCAATGAAGCGCCATTCGCTGCTTCGCATGCTGAACCTGGGACGTTTTCTGCCTTTCCCCGGAACAAACCCATCTTCTTCTGCGAAAGGATCAAGCCTCGAATTAACACCGAACGACGCGCGGGAACGCTGGAAGAAAGCCGGAGACGTCCAAGATCCCAAACCACCAGTCGCGATATGTTCCCCAGGTCGTGTTCGGCTAGGCACAGGTGTAACAGGAGGTGCGGGTTCTTCTTCGATGCGCTGCGCAGGTTCGACGGGAGTGTCAACTTTCACGGTTGCGTAATGGTTCGACGAACGAGAAATCTAGTAGCAGTAGTCAGTAATCATACGAAACCCAAGTATCTTAATCCGCATGTACCTCAAGGTGCACGCGATTATCAAAGTGCACATCCCAAGCCACATATCGGCCTGGTGTCTGGGTCGCGGTTTCATTCTTATCCAGCCTGGACCCTGCTAGGCTAAGCACAACCTCATCGCCAATTCCAACCCGGGTCTCCGCGACCTTCTCTGCTACAAGTCCATGAAGCACCACTTTGACTTGTCCATTGGAGCGCCGGAGACGGAAATCGGGATCCGCCAACAGGAAACTGAACGCCTTGGTCGAGGACGAATAGGGCCACACCAGGGTTACTGTAGCGCGAATCGAGCTTTCCGATAAACGATCGAGGTCCGGGTTTATTTGCGCAATGGGAATCGTGGTTGGATGCCCGGGGTCTGAGCTCGGAGGTTGGTCGTTATTGGTGTCCATGATTGCGGGCGCGACGAAGTTTGCACATGTCCTCCTATCGTCGCATTTCCGAAAAAGGCCAATGAAGAGTGTAGGCCGGCTTTAATTCGTGAGACAAAAGGCTGAAGCTGAGCCAGCAGGCGCTGTGGTTTGTTGCAGGCTCAACGACGCGTTTTCTGTCAGGTTAACTTGCATCACCGAAAGACGTTTTGGTATGGCGATGTAATATTGCAGGTATCGGAGATAATAATGCGGGCTGATAATGTATCCGTATGTAATAGGATTACACTAATGTGCCTCAGGCACTAGTAGATAACTATAGTTAACTAACAGCAATATAAAATGCTTTTGCAATCGAATGCCTGCAATGGCGAATCCCATATGAATTGATTATTCTCTCCTTCACTCGCTGATATTCTCTTATCTCGCGCCAAAAGACTTCAATCACCTCATTACTTACCTTTCACATGCCATCCTCCGCACCCCGCAATCTTCTACACTGCAACTCTCTTATATCTGTTGCTACCCTCGTTGCCAGCCCCGGGACTGATTGAGAAGACATAGTCGTCCCATCGTATGTACGAGATAAGGTCTCTCTGTTTCCGACTATGACAGTATCCAAGCAAGTCAGCCGAATCGCGGTCATTGGTGCTGGTCCCTCCGGTCTCGCCGCAGTCAAGTATGGAGTCCCGGATCCCATTCTAGACGGGGTACATGAGTACCCGCTGACAAGATTCCAGATATCTCCTCGCTGAGAAATGCTTTGATAAGATTGATGTCTTCGAGAAGAGGAGCGCCGCTGGTGGTGTGTGGAATTACTCCCCCGGGGCACTGAAGAAGGAACTGTCCACTCCGGTACCACAACTCAATCCGAATGGGCCGCTTGAGGATCCCTTCTGGAGTCAAACGGGTCCAAAGGACGGGGCAAGCGAGGTGACATTTGTCTCCCCCGTTTATGACACGCTAGAAGCGAACCTGCCCAAAGAATTGATGCGATTCTCGGATAAGCTATTTCCTGATGAGGAGCAGGTTCTCCCGAGGCACTCGGTGATCAAGAAATATCTACATGGATATGCAGAGGATGTGAAAGACTTGATTCAGCTGGAGATTCAAGTACAAGACTTGAGACCAAATCCTTCCGGCGCCAATGGCTGGGCGTTGACGACAAGGAATTTGCGCACCGGAGACGATAAGACGGACTCTTACGATGCCGTGGTCGTTGCCAGTGGTCACTACGATGTCACCTATCTGCCAGACATTCCCGGCATTCGAGAATGGAATAAGGCGTATCCCAAGATCATATCTCATTCCAAGCACTATGACTCGCCACCGATCTTCCGTGATAAGAAGGTCGTGGTAGTAGGGAGCTCTGCGTCTGCGATTGATATTGGTGCTCAGATAAGCGAAGTCAGCAAGGGGAAGCTGCTGGTTTCAGAGCGTTCAGAGTCTTACTTGCAGCCGCCTCCAACTGCCGATAAAATCTATTTCCCTGAGATCGTGGAATTTTTACCGTCAGCCAACCATGACCGGGCCATTCGGTTTGCAAACGGTCAAGTTGAAAGTGAAATCGATGCAATCGTGTTCTGCACCGGCTATCTATACTCGTTTCCCTTCTTGTCTTCGCTTGACCCGCCTGTCATCACCGATGGTCGCAGGACAGTAAATACATACCAGCACCTTTTCTATACATACAACCCGACCCTGGTGTTTCCTCTCTTGACACAGAGGATTGTACCATTCCCGTTTGCTGAAAGCCAGGCGGCAGTCTTTGCCCGTGTCTGGTCTGGCCGCCTTAGCCTTCCCTCACAGGCTGAGATGATAGCCTGGGAAAAAGACTTGATTGCCGAGAAAGGTAATGGATCTTTCTTTCATTATCTACCATACCCACAAGATGCGGATAATATCGACCTACTTTACAACTGGGCCGCGAGTGCTGAAAAGCGCCCTGGGCTGGCCAATGACGGAGCCGGGAAGCTGCCCCCTCTGTGGGGAGAGAAGGAAAGATGGTTGCGATGTCACTTCCCGGACATACGGAAGGCATTTATCGAGCAAGGCGAGGCTAGACGGAACATCAGAAGCGTTGCTGAACTCGGTTATGGCTATGAACAGAGGAATGAACGAGAGCAAGAGTCTAAACTATAGACTACAGTCGCGAACATTATTATATAGATACAGCCACATAGTATACGTATATGTTATTGATTATAGAGCAATTTAGAAATCAGATACAAATTCGAGAGCTACTGGCATAGGGCAGATAACGCGCTTATCACGTGCGGGCGATCATCCCGCAGCTCTTCCGTCAACTGAGCTGTCGTGCATCTTGACAACTTCCCCCATACATTCACAACTCCAGTGACTTCTTTCGGTGTGGTGCCCTGGTTTGGCTCCGGATTGATTCACTCAAATCTATGTATACATTATAATAGCCAGCTTCTCTATTCGTTTCCCGTTCTCCATCATGGACTACCTCGCCTCGGCCGTGCTCTCTGACCGCGCATAATGTGGCGCAAACGTAAAGCGTCCTCTGTACCAGCGCGTTATACAGACGAACCCAGAAGGAAGCGATTAAGAAACAACCTTATCATATCATCCAGCGAAGACGAGGAAGAAAACGAGACCGAAGAGAGCGAAAACGAAGACAGTGGAAACGACGAGGAGTGGGATATCAAGTGCATCCTTGACGAGACCGATTCGCAATACCTGATTGACTGGGAAGGGCCCTGGTCGCCAACCTGGGTGGGTTTGAGATGAAAAGCGCTCGTTTCCGTGGAGTCCATTCACTCGCTGACTTTACGCGCCTGGCGATTAGGAACCGAAAGACAACGCCAACGACGTCGCAGTCAAGGTTTGGGAGGATATAAAGAAACAGAGAAGCAGTCGGACAAGAGCCCCATCATCGCCGCCTTTGCAAGCGCATTCACCGTCGTCATCGTCGTCAACGTCGGACACCCCCAGCCAGAGCTCCGTGATCGAAATCGAGAACACCGAGCCCGTTGAATGCGAAGTACAACAACCGATCCAGCAGGATATTCCTTACCCGCGAAGCCAACGACAAGCTTCTCCCCTTTTCGTACCGTTTGACGCTGCGTCGTCAGACGAAGAGGATATTCCTCTAGTCCGCTCGCCAAAAACGAGAGCACTGCTTCTCAGCTCATCGCAACGGGCCCCATCCAGTTCCAGAGTCGTCCCGTCATCCACCCAACAGTCCCGCAGCATCCCCGTGTTCGAGTACGTACGAAAATCTCCGATCCCGCAGGAATTCATACTACCCGGCGAGTCGAAAGAGACCCCCCTGAACATTTCGCAGACAACAAGCATATCTGAAGGTGCTCTTTTTGTGCCAGGGGGTGACAACGAACCGCGCTCCGATAGTCTGTGCGTTCCTGAGACAGACCAACAGCCACAAAGGATAAAAGAAGTCGGAGTACGTGAAAAGGCCAATCTTAACAGGTCGCCTTTCCCAGAACGAACAACGTCTAAACCTGGTAAAGAATTTGAGATAGCCGAGACACCACCTGCCTTGTTGGCCGCTCCGCAAACCCAGAATACACCATCCCGCTCATTTCGTCCTCAGGGAAGGGACACTGGATTACAAGCTCCAACGCAGTCAATAAACATCCAGTCCAATTTCTCTCAAACCTATTTATCCAGCGGTACTACATCATCAGGTTCGTGCTTCCCACCCAATATATTTGTCTGGTTGCTGATTCATTTATGTTAAGAAACATACTCATTCCACACGACTATCACTGCTGCTCGCACCAGACACGCCTCGACAATACCAGAATCAGTTGTACCGAGCCAAATTCAAGGTTCAACAGATATACGTTCGCAGGCTGGAAACCGCAGGTCTTTGCCCACCTGTGATACCCGTCCGGGAAATCCACAAATCAATACAATGGACGGCCAAAGCCAAAGCCCAAGGGCAACTCCCACCGGTAGCATCATGGATAAATACAGCCATATTGAAGGCGCTACTCCGAGGGAAAAGATGAGAAACGCTTATGCCCAGCTGCACGCTAAAAGCAGTCTATTTTCCCAGAATCCAGAACCTAGTGCAACCCCATCCTCTGCAGGAGATATTGATTCTTCAGCCTCATTACCGGTGCCAGAAACAGCACCGCTGAGTGTTAGACATGAAAAGGAACCTGCTCATATTGCGCAACCAAACATTGGACCAGCTCCTGCAACATCATTCGAGCCGCAAACTCAGATGGATCACCCTACCGTGCAAACTATTCAACCCAGCGCGTTAACATTCAATCTCGTACAGGATATCTCACCGGGATCTGTTCACCTTGGGCCGTCGGAATTCGCGATACCACTTCCGATGGACTCAAGGGTCAAGGACGACTATGAACGCGTTCTGGCAGATGGGGCGCAACTCATTAGGGAGTTTGTTCGGGCTTCGGGACCAAATGCAAACGTAGCTGCAAACGAGGTGAGCACAAAATCGATTTTCTTTGATATGCATTCGTCTAATATTTGGACAGCGCTGGGATCTTGTTCCAAGAGTACAGGGGATTCTGGAAAAGCTGAGCAATGTGTCAATCCACCCTGACCTAAATATTGCCGAGCATATCAGCGAGTCAGAGTCGGATTTGCAAAAAGAAGCGGCTTGGGCGGAGTATTCCAGCGCAAAGTTTCTCTTCTTAGGCTACCTTGTGCAACTTGCAAGCGATAGAGATCTGCACCTCGTGATCATGGTCCAGGGAGGAAAGACTCTCCAAATTCTGGAGCGCTACCTGTTGGGTAAAGGCCTCACATACACACGGCCACGCCAGGAAATGGGGACTAGCACCAACGTGGGAGTTTCCATGATGAAAGGTTCATTAAGCTTCGGAATTCAGTCAACGCAAAGTGAAGGTGTTATCGAGATTTATAAACGGCCGTCCGCAATTATTTCTTTGGATAGGTCTTTCAACGCGAAGAGTCCCTCGGTCGAGCACATGCGCACGACTTATGCTCGCGACGGAAGCTTATTACCAGTGATTCGTCTCCTTGTCTCCAACACTAGCGAGCATATCGAGCGCTGTTTCCATGACGTCTCTGGGCTTCAGCATCTGCGATTGGTCATACAGTATTCCGTTCGCCTACGTGATACGGTTGGTGATCTCCAAGACAATGCGCTTGGCGTAAGTGAAGACGCCGAAGAAGTCTTGTCGTGTCTTCAATCCGACAATTTTCACGCAAATTGGCCCCTACCAGCGATCGAGCCTTTGCAGATATTTAGTCCTGAGGAACTAGATTCTGCTGTGAATAGGAACCAGAGTGAGGCCAACACTGAGAGTGAGCCTACATCCTCCACTCAAAAACGTGGATATGTAAGTCACTATTCTCGCCTTTGATATATAGCCGTCTATCCATGAACCAGGCTAACATGAAAACAACAGGTTGAGGATACTGAAACACCAGTTTCCAAACGGCAACGTGTGGACCCATCCCAAGACATAAGCCAGCTCACCGCAGAGTCAACGAAGTTCCCCAGCCAAACACTGGGTACTGGCCTACAAGCTCTGGAAAGCAACCTTGTCCAGATGAAGACTGCACATGCAGCTGAGCTTGAGAAGCTCCGGAAGACTCTAGCAGAGACACAGTCCCGGTTACAGGAGAGGGAGAAAGCAATGGAAGCGCTTCAACATCGCTATGAATTCCGAACTCGCGAACTCCACAAAGTCCGACAAGAGCGTGATCGATCGGACCAGGCCAAGACTTCCGCAGAGCAGAGATCAGAAAGACAGAAGGAGGAGCTCACAAAGGTCAAGGACGAGCGCACAGAACTAAGACACGAGCTTGAGAAAGCCAGGGAATCTCTCAAGGTAGGCGGTGGCAGCATGTCAGAGCTAGAAAAGGCGCAGGAAGAAATCCGCCGCTTAGCGAAGGAACAAGCCGGGCTGGAGCGAAAAGCGGATTACGAGAAGAACCAGGCCGAATATACCCGCGAGCAGTACCAGAACGCCTCTAAAGTGGCCGCCCAATCCGGGAACGAGAATCGTCAACTGCGCGACGAGAACGAGAAACTTAAACGCAAGGTCGAGGGCGACGCTATTCGCCTCCGAGAAATCAACAAGAAGAACGACGAATTTCGGCATCTATCGCGCGTTGAAGAACTCGAAACCATCCTTGCCTCGCGGGAAGATCTGCTACGTAGAAAGGAAGATGAATTACGGGAGCTTCGCAAGAACCGACCATCTACACGTTCTACAAGTACACCGCGGAGTCCTAAATGGGCCGCAACGAGTCGGCCGGGTAGCCCTGGGATCAACAACAATACTGGCAACGGCAATAACGGCTTGAGCTATGGGAAAGGGAGCGCATTGAGGTTCAGTTCGGAGATGTCGCTGTGAACATTTGCTTTGCTTTTAATTTGGTTTTTGAATTGTTATGGAGTACACATTTGCCAGCTATTTATCTACGTGCCATTTTCCTGTTTATTGAGAAATTTTCAGATGGTTTTATACATACATATTGCATTCTGGCTTAGATATCGTCTTGCATCCAACTTGATACTCAATCCATACATCTTTTGCTCTCTTATCAATGATACCTGAGGCGAGCGATTACTCCATACATCGGTATGCAGATTTAGCGCCGAATCGGAAAATTGCCGAGCCCCTCCCCCAGGCTATATCGGTAGTTATTTATATTTAAGAAGCCGTTATCCAGCTCATGAGATTATTTTCAAACATGGAGCTCTACCGGTTGACTGCGATGCAAGCACTGCACAATATCCGGGCAAATGAGCTCACGGTCGAGGACTACGCCAAGTCGCTGCTGAAGCGCATCCAGGAACGGGACTCTGCCGTCAAGGCGTGGGCTTATCTAGACCCAGTACAGGTGCTGAACGAGGCTAGGAGACTGGATCAGATCCCACAAAGCCAGCGAGGTCCTCTCCATGGTGTTCCTGTTGGTGTAAAGGATGTTATATACACCAAGGGTACGTATATATACCTTACAGTTCTCGGGCATAAACAAGAGCTGATAAGCGAGATAGGCATGCCAACACAGCACAATTCATCCCTCTACGAAGGAAGTGCACCACAGGTAGACGCTGCGTCGGTTCTCATTCTACGCAACGCTGGCGCTTTGATACTCGGCAAGACAACAACCACCGAATTCTCCGCAACAACAGAAGGTCCCAAATCCCGCAACCCCCATGACCAATCGCGCACCCCAGGAGGCTCATCTTCTGGCTCCAGTGCAGCCGTTGCGGACTTCCAGGTCCCCGTGAGCCTGGGCACCCAAACGGGGGGCAGCACGATTCGACCCGGCTCCTTCAATGGTGTTTGGGCGCTGAAACCAACGTGGAATGCGATCAGTCGCGAGGGGCAGAAGATATGCTCACTGAACTTTGACACGCTGGGACTGTTCGCTCGTAGTGTCGAGGACCTTGGGCTACTCGCGAATGTTTTTGGACTTGAGGATGATGAAGCGCCGCCAACGAGGTTTTTGATGAAGGGAGCAAAGTTTGCAGTCTGCAGAACCCCGATTTGGGAAAAAGCAGGTCCTGGTACAAGAGCTGCGCTGGAGAAGGCTGTAGCGCTATTGAAGGTCCACGGGGCCCAAGTTGACGAGGTTGACCTTGGATCAGACTTCAGAAACCTCCCGCAATGGCATGCTACCGTACAGGCCACTGATGGCCATGTATCTTTCCTACCAGAATATCGGCGACCAAAAGGCAAGGAAAATCTTGGCCCGTTGGTCGTGGAGCAAGTCGAGAACACAGGAAGATACACCCATGCGGATCAACTACGTGCATTAGACGGTATGGCTGCTCTGCGTCCGAAAATCGACACTATTGCTGGTCGCTATGCAGCAATCCTCACTCCGAGCGTTGTCGATGAAGCACCTGTTGGTTTCCATACGGGGAGTTATGTTTTTAACAATATCTGGACTGTACGATACAGACCTAACTAAATTCTTCCGCGAGAACAATTTGCTGACTTTTTCAGGCACTGCATGTCCCGGTTATCAACGTTCCAGGGTTCCGAGGTAAGCATGGATTGCCAATTGGGTTGTCGTTGATTGCGCCAAGGTACCATGACCAGTGGCTGCTTAGTGTTGCTAAGGAAGTGGGCAGGATATTTGAGTCTGAAGGTGGATGGAAGTCGAAGCTTTGATGAGTTTTCAGGTTTATATATCGCGCCTTACTTGTCCATAGTCATTCATAGAGCTAGCATTGAGATATACATCGAGCGTGCAAAGACCACTTGAACTACTGGACTTAAAAAGCAATATTGAGGAAAATATGTATTAGACTATTGACCGTTAACTCTCCATGCATATATCAAAATCAATGACTAGTATATATACGTGGACAGACACAACCCAACGCCTAACAATAAATAACAACAGACCCAAAATGAGCGAAACGCCAATCAGATATGTCCAATCAACAAAAGAAAAACGAAAAGAACGCCGTTAGATATTCTCAGCTTGCCATGGTATTCGCCATAAACTTCGCCAACTCCTTCCCAGCTTCTCCCCGGGTCATATTGAAATGATTCGCACCCTCGATAACAGTTACCCCACCAATATTCTCCTGTCCAACCAGTGTATCCCACTTATTAGGACCCAGGTCCGTCCGGTTGTTAAGCAACCAAGTCATTTCCCTTGGATCGGGGCTGCCGTCCTCTGCTGGCGGGGGATAGGGGCTGTCCTCGTTCGGACAGACACCATCCTTAGCCCAGACGAGGAAGGTCTTAGGAGTCTTCTTGCCGAGCGCAGGATCTGAGAATGGGAATGGAACGGCCTTATATGCATCCAGGGAGTCGATAAAGGAGAGGAAGTGAGGAAGCAGCCACTTAGGTGGCGGTGTCTTGCCATCACCAAAGAGACCGATTGTGTTGAAGAAGCTGTAGAGACGGGGCGGCAGTTTCTCGAGACCAATGGGGAAGGGGCTGTCGAGAAGAAGAAGGCGGTCGACTTGCTCGCCTTCCTCGAGGATGAGGTAGCGCGCGGCGTCGTAGGCACAGATACCTCCTGCCGACCAGCCACCGAAGCTATAGGGACCCTTTGGCTGGCGGCGGCGGATTTCCTTCAGATAGGGCTTGGTGATCTCGTCGAGGCCGAATTTGAGGTTCTCGGGTGTTTTCATGTAGGGACAGTTCAGGCCGTAGACGCAGACGTCAGGAGAGACACCAGGGATTGTGGCGTAGGATGTGGCGGAGCCAGAGCCGTCAGGGAACAGGAACAATGTCGATGTGGCGGTCTTCGGGTTTCCTTGAAGCAGGATCGAGGTTGCGGGAGGGTGCTGGATTTCGGTGGACGAGCTGACCTTGGGCGTCATATCTTGCACAGATCCAGGTAGCTTGATCGGTTCAGGGACAGGAGTCGGAGTGGGGGCTTGCTTTGGCTTCAAGTTCAGGACCGTGGCGATGTCGTCGAGAGTCTGGTGTTCGATGAAGAAGTCACCAGGAAGATCCAAGTCCAGCGTCTCCCGAATCCTACCAAGAGCCGTCAGGGAGAGCAACGAGTCCATTCCCATCTCTCCTAGGTTGGCCTCTGGTGTGATATCACCCTCTGAGACACCAATCTCCTCCATAAGGATAATCTTGATCTCCTTCAAGCTATCGTTCATCTCGACTCGCGAGACCTTCTCGTTCGGGGGAGAAATGATACCTGGGGATCCTGCACTGGAAAGTTCCGTCGAAGAAGAGTCACCGAGTACCGAGCTCGAATCGGACTCACTTGGTGATCCCTCGCTAGTATCAGCGGGGCTCATCTGGGCAACGAAGCGCTTGAAATCCTTGACTGTGGGCTGGTCAATGAAGACAGAAGATTCCAGATCAATGTCAAGCTCTTCACGATATCTGCCAGTGACGGTCAGCGAAAGGAGAGAGTCTACACCGTAGTCTGCGAAGACCATGTCGTCGGACATCTCAGACTCCGACAATCCAACCTCCGACGCGAGGATTCTCAGTGCGCGAGTAATGATACTCGGCCCGGAGGACTTGGTGGGTTGTGGACGGGTATTCTTCTCGACTCCAACATTCGACTTCTTGACATCAATGGATGCGCGCTGAGCGGGCTTAGAGGGAGCGGGCTTGGATGCTCCAGCGGGAGGAAGCACAGTATCGAGGATCTTGCGTGGCAACGCTTGGAACTATTCTATGTTAGCATCTTTTTCCTTCTAAAGAAGTACCCAAGGAGTAGACTTACCCTGACACACCCAAACACGCCGACAACCTCATCACTGTCATCGAATATCCAGACATCACCTGCCCAGATGCTGTTTTGCCAGGGCTGCATCCTCACGTAAGTGCGGTAAGTGATATCCGGCGAGAACTTCTTCACGCAACGCATCGAGTCCCATCCGTGGTTAACAAACACCTGGTTCTTCGAGTCCGTCGCATCATTGGCATTCATGACGAATCCAGACAAGTGACCACAGCTGTCAATCCAGAACGGGTTGCGGTGGAAGTCTCCAGGAGGAGCCTGGAACTTGACAAGCGCAGTAGCTTCGCTCTGCTCGCTGTCGAGGATCACCTCACGAATCGATCGGAAGTTATCGTCGTAGTCAACCAGAGCGGCGAAGAGCTTGTAGACCATTCCGCGTTTCATGCGGTGGGCATCGCCTTCTTCTGCGCTTTCTTGGAGGCGTTCGATGCTCCGCTTGATCAGATAGGTCTGGCGCTTCCATTCGAGCTGGACGGCGTTGCAGTCGAAGAACTTGACGAGGAGGGCTCCGTGCTCGAGGATCTTCTTGCCGTCGGGGTTGACAGAGTACACCTGCAGAGTGACGTTCTTCTCCTCCCAGTTGGCGGTAGCAGAAACGCGGAAGAGCTCTTGGCCGGTCTTTGCGATGAGAGGCTTTGTGATCGCCACGTCGCAAACATCGAGACCCGTGCCCTTGAACTCAGGCTTGTACTTCTCGATCAAGTACTCTCCAAGAGTCTGGGCAATATCCGCGTAGAGAGACTAGACAACGTTAGCATGATACAAATTCGTGAAAATAAAGAATAAACATACCGAAGGACAAAGAGCAGCTCCATTGACCCTGTGGCCCTGGATAACACGGCTCAACTCCGGATTGGCGACACTGTTCTCAATAACCACAGTGGCGATCGTTCCCTCATTCCGAGTCTCAATGATCTTCTGCGCAGCAGTTGTCAAGTACGTAGACTCAGGCGCGGCCTCAGCAGGAGCACTGGCAGGCGTCCCCTTAGTGAGACAGAAGTCGTTGGTGTAAGGAATCCAGTAGTTCTTGAGGTCCCAGTTGTAGGCGGGTAACCGAAGAACTTGGTGAAGGGAGCTAAACGCTTGGTGGTATTGTTTCCAGTGAAGGTCAATACCAGCCAAATAGATAGTCGACAAGCTGTTCGCGAGAACCTTCCATGTGTTCTCCTCGCGTCGGAGGGAAGCAACGGTGGTCGTTTGAGGACCCAGCGTCGCCTTAACCATTCCCGAGCAGATGGTGTGAGAGCCAATCTCAACCCAGACGGTCTTGTCGTTCATTAGCTTGCCATGTCTGGTAGCCTCAAGGGCACCGAGGAAGTTGACGGTCTCGCGGCAGTGGCGTGCGAGGTACTTGGCTCCAAGGACATCAGAGTTGGATTCCGAGATGACTTCACCAAGCAAGGCCGAAACGAACGGGATAGACGGCTTGTTGAAAGTAACGCCCTGCGCAACTACCTCCAAGCCTGCAAGAATAGGGTCAACCTGGGACGAGTGGAAGGCAAACGGCACCTTCAGCTTAGTCGACTTGATGGTCGCACCCGAGAGCTTCTGGGCCAAATTGTCAATGTCGTCATTCAGACCACTGATGACGGTTTCCACAGGGCCGTTGATGCAGGCAACCTCATGCACGGCCTCGTCCATGTGTTCCTTGAGTTGAAGGAGAGGAGCCTTCATGGCAAGCATGGCATGGGTTCCAATCTTGCACTGTTCCGTGAGAAGTTGCGCCCGACGACCACAAAGGTAAATCGTATCACTAGGCGTCAGTACACCGGCAACGTTCAGGGCAGCGTAGTCACCAAGGCTGTGTCCAATAACGAAAGCTGGCTCCACGCCCAACGAGATCCAGTGGTCGGCCAGGGCCATCTGCACGCAAGTAGTTCCGAGTTGAACGACAACAGGACTCAACTCTTCCACGGGAACACTTCCATCGACAAGGGGAAGAATCGACGGGAATCCTTGGCTGTGCGCAATGTGATCGAAGTGCTGGATAGCAATTTGGAACTCTGCGCAACTCTCGTAGAGCTGCTTGCCCATGCCAGTGTATTGGGCTCCCTGGCCAGTGAAAACAAACCCTGCATTGGGAGCGTTCGCGGGAACCGGGCTGAAACTCTCGGGACGAGCTGTCGCAGCAAGATTCTCACTAAGTTCCTTCAAGGACGATCCAGTAGCAGAAACACGGAAAGAGTGGTGGAAACGACGAGCAGTGGTGGTATATGACAGGTTGGCTAGGAGATTGGGTTCGTTCACCTCGAAAGACTTTGCCGAGATTTCGATGTACTTCACAAGAGCGTTGATGTTGTTCCTGAGGGCGCTCTGAGACCTTGCCGAGACAGTCACCATGTGAACGTCTCGGGAATCCTGGACGTCGCGCTGAGTAGTCTCAGGACCGTCTCCCAGCAGAAGAGCAGTGTTACCACCAGCTGCTGAGAAGTTGTTGACAAAGGTCATCCGCTTTCCGGACTGGGGTCTGTTCCAAGGAGTTGGCTGGAAGGCGATGTGCACATTGCGCTGCTGCAAGTCGGTGGGAAAGTTGTGGTTGATTTTGGTCTTGATACCACAATGGGGAGGAATGAGGTTCTTCTGCATCATTAGAAGCACCTTTATTAGAGCAGTGACACCGGAGGCCGATTCGCCATGGCCAATATTCGCCTTAGCGGAGCCAAGATGAAGGGACTGCGTGGGGCCACGGCGATAATCAGGAGCGAAGGTATCGAGGACTGATTGCATTTCGACTGCATCGCCAGCCTGCGTGCCAGTGCCATGCATCTCAATATAGCTGACATCTTTGGAGTCGACATTGGATTCGTTGAGCAGCTTGTCGAAGATGAATGCCTGCGCACCAGAGTGAGGACGGGTAATCGACACAGACTCTGCGGAGTGGTTCGTATATGCGCCGTTGATGATACCCAAGATCGGGTCGTTGTCCGCTTGCGCATCCTCGAGTCTCTTCAGAATGACAGTACCCACACCATCTGCTCTGCAATACCCATCGGCACCATCATCAAAAGTATTGCAGTTGCCAGTAGTCGAAAGGAAATGACCGCGATCCAGACCTGCATGGTTGTCAGGGTTGGTCAGGATGTTGACACCACCAGCCAGGGCGGAGTCACAGTCATTTCTCCAGATGGAATTGCAGGCCAAGTGAATAGCGGCAAGACTGGAGGAACAGGCAGTATCGACACTGACGCTAGGACCACTGAATTTGAAGAAGTAGTTGATTCGTCCTGGTGTGAAAGCACGGTTGCCTCCCGGAATGAAATAGGTGTCGATGTCTTGACCACTGTTGATCTCACGGTAGTCGTCACTGGTCATTCCGTAAAAGATACCGACTCGATTCTTCTGGGTGGAAGGCGTGCTGTCGGGAACGAAACCTGCCATTTCAAGAGCTTCATATGCCGTAAGCAATGCAATTCGCTGGGCAGGATCGGCCTGCAAGGCTTCACGGGGAGACATGTTGAAGAAGCGCGGGTCGAATAAGCCGGGCTCGTTAATCCAGCATCCGTGGGGGATCTTGCTCGTGTTCCTCGTTTTCCCAGTCGGGTCAACATGGGTTTTGATATCCCAACGGTCCACAGGTACTTCCCGGTGCACATCGAGGCCCTTGTACAGAAGGTCCCAAAACTCCTCAGGATCTGTGGCCTCAGGGAAGCGTCCAGAATAACCGATGATGGCAATATTGGAGTGTTCAGATCTGCCGGTGGTGCTGAAGCCATTGGGTTCGTTCGGAATATCCCCAAGAGCGCTGTCCACATCGATATTTGTGACACCAGCCTTTTTGAGGGTCGTGTGGAGGCTCTGAATCGCAGAGCTCGAGATTGGCACCAGTGTGCATGCGGAACTGGCGTTATCCTTAAGTCTCGATACGCACGACTCGGTGACTTTGTCCCAGCACAACTGTCGCAAAAGGATCTCTTCCACAGATGCCCTCAAAAGCACATAAATGGCCTCTGCGTCAATCGCACTGCCGGTGTTGCTCGAAAGCACAGGAATTTGAGGTACGTAGCTGGAGAACGTATCCTTCGGCCAGGAATCAAGGACCCTATCCACATCGCGTGCGTCGTATAGATGTGTCGCATGATAAGGACCATGAATTGGAGCTCTCACGAGCTTGTGATCCTTTGACAAACTCGTTTGGATGAGCTGATCAAGCGTCGATGGAGGTGCACTGATGGTAACCCCATTAGCGGAGACAGCGCTAATATACGGCTGCGAAGAAGGAGGAATGGCCTGGAGCAGTCAGAGTTTCGAATCTAGAAGAAAAGAATGCTGCAGGGCCTACCTTCTGGCCGGAAAATCCGCGGATCTTATCCAGGGCTTCACCTTCGCCAATTCCAGAAACCAACGCCGACCAGCTCGACGAGCTTGATGTTCCTCTGTCCACCAGCTTTCGAACCGAGTGAACACAGAGCCCAAGCCGCAGAGCGAGCACTACTGTCTCGACAGCGACTGGAATCAACTCTCCCACGGTTTTCGAGCAGCTCACAGCAGCCGAAGGTAGGAGGCCAGTGCATAGACCGACAATGACAGAGTCGGAACCCGAAGGATATGCATGGCCGAGATCGCCATAATAGCTATGGGCGTACGTCAATACATGCCACGAAGAATAGCATAGAATAACAAAGGGGGTCTTACTTGATAAAACAGCCCAACTCATAGATGCATGTCAGGGCACTTTCCAGAGCCGGGTTTACACCTGACTCACGATACCGTGCGAGTAAGTCGACAATGCTAGTGAACCGCGGGAAAATCTGTCGCCGAGAAGGAGGGAGCTTCGTGATCTCCCGGCGGAGAGCAAAGAAGCA
The DNA here is from genome assembly GCF_001890805.1 of Aspergillus glaucus CBS 516.65. Classification (NCBI taxonomy): domain Eukaryota; kingdom Fungi; phylum Ascomycota; class Eurotiomycetes; order Eurotiales; family Aspergillaceae; genus Aspergillus; species Aspergillus glaucus. The sequence goes on along the minus strand of NW_019170465.1, from coordinate 541,796 downwards.
CTTTTGAAAAAATGCCGTCACGAGCGAACTGTTCTTAGCATGTAACAGACGACGTAGACCGGCATCAAAATCACCCGTCTGGTCTCCGAAGAGATAGACGCGGCGGAGACCCTCCATTGTCTGGAACGATTTGTCGATCGAACGTTGCAAACTTTAGAGGGCGAAGACAAACAATCCCAATAAAGACGACGGATCAGACCCTTTATACATTATGAAGACGGTTTCCCGGGGAGATCCACTTTTATTTCTTTTCGAATCCGATTAATCATAAATCGTAATAGGCGTCCTTACGGGTAAATCCGTTGACATGCAGGATCATGTCTAGTTCTGCTATGTGGAAACCTGGCTGTTTACGGTAACATTCCCACTTTCCGATTTGTCGAGGCCTTTGAGTGAAGCAATTTGTCAGGCAGATGCTCGTGCTGTGGCGCCATGCGATACAGACAGCTGCAGCCGAGCCCTAGGTAAATACTACCGTTACCGTCAATCTGGGGACTAAGATTGGAAACCAGACGTGAGGATGCCCGTATTTGCGGTAAGGACTGGCCACGAGGGAGAAAGGACCCATTCTGGCCCTCGATCCGCATCCAAGGAATGTAATGTCTCAGTGAGCATTGCCGTTTTCAGCCATGGACCGCCGGTGTATGACAATTGTTGATGGGGGCTCGTCCATGACACATCGACGACTCATGTCCACTCGCTTAACCTAAAACTATTCAGGGAAAAAAGGGGGATCCGGAAACAGAGAGACTCGATGAGACATTGGTTGTGGCTGCAGAAATCGAAGTCGGATCAAAGTCGAGGTTGCATTCCAGGCGGCCCGTGATCCGCACGTGACCCAAACTAAGCCTTTTTATTCCTTTCTCTTTTTCTTTCGAGGATGAGGATGCGATAAAAGAAAAGAAAGAAGAAAAAAGAAAGAAGACCATTTTCCGAAGGTCATTGTGACCATCCATAGCATAAGACAAATCCGACTATAATGCCCGACGGATGGACAATTCTATGCCTGGGAAATCGTCGGTGTCGACACTCACCTGGCCATCTGCATATAGCGTATAATGCACATATAATAGTCGTAGCATGATCATCTCCTTGGTAAATATCGAGATGAGCCAATAGGAGCGCCTCAGGTGAGATCTACATGTCTGTTCTGCTTACCAGGTGCAGTACCCCGGTTCGTAGATCCTCGCCACCATGTGTTAAGAGTTTTGACTCTGCGCGTCATGATAGCAGGCCTAGATCATAGCCCAAAAGCTCGCACTATCGCGAACACGAGCTGGTGTTGGAATGAGTTGTGTGATCCTATCCCGACATGCCGCTGTACGAGTCGGCAATGCGGCAAACGAGAGCATGATTCATGCTCTCGTCTACACGAACAAAGAAATACTTATCTTTATAATTACTTTGAACAAGTGTCAAGTCATTGGCACCGTCGGGCTTAATACCCGGAAGGTTCCAGCAGAGTGACAGCTCGGATACTGAGGCCGAGAGTCATTGACTCATCGCGAGAAAAAAGCGACCTCGGTTCTCGAATAGGGTAGCATTGAGGTACAGAAAAAATCGCACAAGAACCATTATGACCTGGCGATGCATTTCAAGCACCCGCGATTTACGACAGACAGCTGGGGAAGGGCTGATTCACGAAGCACTTTGGGTTAAACGTCAGCATAATGTGTTCTGTTAGGGGAGCAAGCATAAAACACAGCAGGAAAATGGCCAGTGCGCTGCTTGCTCGTGTCAATTCGAGTACATATCAACGTCTCTTAAGCTTGTCTGAATAAGACGGCCAGCAAAGAACACACTCAGCTCACTCAATTGCCAACACAGACTTCAAGTTATGTAAGCCGGCTTGCATGCATACAACGTGCATCTACCGCATATGGTAGGATGTTTGCGCATGGCTGAATCGGGCAGTCTCCTTGCCCTCCCCCCGCGGCAAGGGTCAATGGTTGGAATGTAAGCCATTGCACATGATTGGATGCCAGGTTTTCGCGCAGAAAAAGCCAATCCCATCAATGTAAGTGGAGAGTGTTTTAGTATCCTATTGCAAGTGGTGGCTACAGCCGTGGCCAATTGGATGCATGGTGAGTATCGAAGTAGCAAGACGATGTAGTAGTCGTACTGGAGATTGTCTTTAGAAGCTGCCTTTGCTTGAGGAAGGCCGTCACATTCCAGTGATGGTACCGGGAACCGGGAATCCCTCCTAGCACCAAATTGAAGCACAATTAGAAATCATAGAGATAAACAGCAAGCCACAGTCTCTGTAGCAATGGTAGCAGTCTCTATATGCCGGCCGGAAGCTAATTTCGAGGGTGACTCCCCGTAAGTTTCCCATATAGCCATTGTGAGCAGTACATATTTAGTTATCGTGAAATCGCGATGCCCCATGCCATGCCATGGATAGTAGTGCGGGTAGCGGGAGTAAAAACCATGGATCGAGCCTCACGAACCCTTCCGAGATCTCTTTGAGCTGCACCTGGAGAAAGCACACCGGCGACTCGGTACAGCATACTAGAGCTATACGGTTACCAGGAGGATGGAGGCGGTGACTAAAGCCAAGCGCTGGTTGGGATGAGACGAGGAGAGTAAGAGTGGTTGGTGGTGATAAAAAGGACCAGAGAGATCGATCACGGGACGTGCACATTAAGCTTATCGATAAGCCGTCCGTCCGCGCTAAGCCCGATTAAGCGCCCACGTAAACACGGCCAAAAACAGGCCGGTTCGAGTTGGGCCTCACCGTCAACTTCTCTCTCTCTTTCCAACCATCTTGCTCTCCCTTTCTCTCTCCCTATCGATATCCAACATAGACTATTCCTTTTCAGCAGGGCCTGTTTATCAGTCCCCTCGCTCCTACTCGTCCATCTTCCCTCTCGTTTATCGGTTACTATGGGCGTCGCTGCTCCCTTCCGTGGGTCCTAATCCAAATTCCCATATCATCCTGTCAACGACCGTGCGTCGCCCCGGGCATATTTTTCCTGTATTAGAGATTCAGCTGCATCTTTTTCGCCACATACATCTGGAGTACATATCGGATCTATCCATTCCGGGGCGAAGTCGATTTGATCCAGCCTCGTGTGGCTCCCTCCGAACGTGATGGCACCCGCCGCCCCCCAGCTTCCGCCTCGATTTCCCTGCTGGTGTCGAGCTGTTTACTCATGGGGAGGAGAAACCAAACGGGATCTGGGGTTTGTGGAGGGGGATTTGATTGAGTGCTTGAATGCAGGCGATGGACAATGGTGGATGGGTCGTTTACGCCGTGACAGGCGCATGGCTGGCCTGTTTCCTTCCAACTTTGTCGAGGTGCTGCGTGAGGATTTTGTGCCTGTGAATCGGCCAACAAGTCCAATGGTCAAGGCAGGCCCGTCGCCTATCACAAATCCGACTGCTGCTCCCAAGAAACAAAAGACCGTCTTCCGAAAACCGTTTCAAGCTCACAAGGAAGCTTTGGCTCCATCGGGTGACCTAACGCGGAATAACACAACGCTCAACAGTCTTACCGCGAGCTCAATCCCTCAAATTCCCCCGCGAAATGGCAGTCTTCCAAGAAGTGTCAAGCCCTTGCGGACTGCGACCAGCTTAACCAAACAGCAAAGCTCTTTGTCCAAGGCCCCATCCCAGTCCACCAGACCTCCGTCTCGCGCTGTGTCCCCCCGACCATCCCAAGATTACGACGCACCACCCCCCTCCGTACCAAGTAGGCAGAGCACCGCACTTTCCCGCCCTCCTTCGCGACCAGCATCTCCTCGTGTTCCATATGATGCGGAAATGACACCGCCTGCTGGCCCGGTCAGGCAGGGTTTCTCAGATCCCGCACCACCAGCGCCATTACATTCCGGATCTTCATACATGCCGCTGGAGCCCGAGGTGCCACCAGAAGTCCCAAGGAGACAAAGCATCATGCATTCGAGGCACCCTTCACGCTCTATCTCTCCCCATATCCCCCATGGAACAGAAGTGGCCCCTGTTGTTCCGCTCAGACAGAGTAACTCTCAAGCGATGGTTTTAGCACGTCCAGTCTCTCCTAATGTGCCTTATGAATCGGATATACCGCCACCGGTGCCGACCCGACAAGTCGTCCCGCAGAGAGGGCCATCACCACGTCCAGTTTCCCCCAACATACCGTACGAATCCGATCTGTTGCCGATTATCCCCGCCCGGCGAAGTTATGCACAACCCCGTCCCGCTTCCCCCAATGTACCGTATCAAGATGACTTTCCTCCGCCTGTTCCTGTCAGGCAACATATATCACTACCTAGACCTCCGTCGCGCGAGGTTTCTCCGCTGGAGCTTCAGGAACGGGAAGAGTCACCACCGCCACCACCACCTCCACACCGAGTTGCTGTCCGACGCGAACCCTCCAGGGAGTCACTTATATCTAGGGAATCACGTACCCCTGCGCCCTTGGAAATGAATGATCGATACGTCACCATGTCTAGGACCCCGTCTCCAGCTGCCCGGTCCGATGCCAACGGAAACACGCCATCCCCGCTTAGAGACGCTATGGAGGACGTGATGACCTCGTTGGAAGACATGGGCATGTCTCGAGGACAGCCCTCGCCCTCGCCCTCGCATTCACCTTCACATTCTCCAGTCTTCGACAACCCCTGGTCACCAGACGCTTACGATAGCTATAGAGGAGACAGACCTCTTCAGACTCGTGGTCGGGCGTTAACATCTTTAGGGTTTGAAAGGGAGGGAGACAAGGACCAGTATCATTCATACAACGGCGCTCTGACGCACCGGAATAGTGTTTATGCGCAGGATCACCATATGGATGGCCCCCCTCAGATCAACAATTATGTGCAACGGATGGAAAGCAGACTCCGACAAATGCAAGAACAAACACGTAGAGGCTCCGAAGATGTCAAGTACCCAGGCGACGGCGACGACGACGACGACGACGACGAGGACGACGCCCCATCACCGCCACCTAAGAACGTCCCTTACCACACGAGACATAACTCTATTCCGGTTCAGCGTCGCCATTTAAGAGGTCGACGATCAGGGCAGGATGTACATCGCGACATTCTCAATCGGAGCGCCACCAACAAATCGAGCACCACGAATTCGTCCAGCGGCGTGCAAAGCAACAGCACGAATATGACAAGCAGCACTGGGCGCACCAGCCAGAGTCTGATGAGTGGTCAATCAGCCGGAGGGTTCAGTGCAACCAGCGCTGGAAGCTTTAACAGGCGAGGCAAGCCTATATATGAACGGCCAATCACGTCAATGGACTTGTCTCGTTCTCTCTCCCGTGCGTCACGGCCCGAGACACCGGTGACTGGCATATCCTACCATTCCAGTCATAACACTTCTCGGCAAGGTGCCTCGTCGGCCGTCCCATGGTCCTCAACAGACAACAGGGATACTATCAACGAGGAACCCAGTGCTGTTTTTGGTGGTCTATCCACGCCAAGGGCCAAAAAGCAAGGGTTTTTCAGGAGGATCTTTGACTCTGCGAAGACTGGCGCTGCTAACGCCAGAAGTAGTATCGCCGTCGGACAGAGCGGAGGTTCGTATTCACCCACAAAAGGCCGACCAGTATCACCCATCCCGTCGCCAATTCGTTCCCCCCAGTCGAACAAGGATGCGGCTATGGGCGGCGGCAGCACTATCGACTGGGTCCAGGTCCGCAGGGATGTCAACCGAGCGAGTTCCCCGAGTCGTAATGAACGGATTGAGAGGGCCGAGCGATGCCAGATGCTGGACCGTCCGGTGATATATGCCGTTGAAGAACTTTATGAAACCGTGGAAGGTGATGAGAGTATTGACGGATTACCAATCAGTGAGCCAACCAATTTTGCGTCTACCAATCTGACTCTTGTGGACAAGAGTGCGCGGTTCGTTAATAGTGTCCCGCCGACGACAAACCCCATCAGTCTCGCACAAGGTTATGTATGTCGGCCTTACAAGAGCGATGTACAAAGGCTGCGCGCCATCTTCACGTGGGTGAGCGAAAAGGTTGCGTGGGATGAACCGGTGGAAGAAATAGATATCGATTTGAGAAGGGTGCTACACACCAAGCGAGGTAGTCCCCAAGAGGTTGCATATCTTGTCAAAGAGATGTGCGCTGCCGTTGGACTGCATGCAGAAGTTATCAGTGGCTATCTCAAATCTCCGGGAGAGCTGTTTGAGCTGGATAGCCTATCGCGGCCGAATCACTGGTGGAACGCTGTCCTCGTGGACGGCGAATGGCGCATCATGGACTGCTCCTTATCGAATCCAACTAATCCCCGAAGGAACCAGTTTGTCACCCACGCTACTTCCACAGCGGAAAGCTGGTATTTCCTCGCACGACCGATCGAAGTTTGCTATACTCATGTGCCACTTTACCCGGAAGAGCAACACATCTGTCCTCCCATTTCTCCTGATGTCCTGTTAGCTCTACCGACTGCCTGCCCACCGTACTTCAAGAATGGATTGCAATTTCCGGATTATGACACCAGCATCTTATATCTCGAGGGCCTGGAGGTCATGCAAGTTCGTCTTATGGTACCTCCGGACGTGGAATGTGCGGCTGAAGTCGAAGCACCAGCATTCGATTGTGATGCTGATGGCGACTATTTTGAGAGTGGGGAGATTTTGCGGAAGCGCGCGTTGGTGCAGCCGGACTGGATCAACGGTCAGAAGCGCTTCACAATCAAGGCGGTCCTCCCAGGTGATGAAGGACAAGGCATGATCAAGGTGTATGCGGGGAAGAAGGGGCTTATGCACTCCAGTCGCGATATTCCTCACCCGCTAGCCCTTGCTCTTCCAATGCTTCACACTGGTGAAAACCCGCCGTACGACTTTGTGTTGCGTCACCCAACACCTCATGCTCAACGCCATGATCTGTATATTATGCAACCCCAGTGCTCGAAGCTCGCGATCAATAACACGTTTGTCTTCGCCGTTCGCCAACACCCAGCCTCTGTTCCATCCGCACTGCAGGGCAGCGAGGTGAACGTCACCGGACGGGTTTCCCCATCCCCCTTCGCTCGGCCTGCTAGCGCATTGAGCATGGTCTCCAGCACGGCTGGCAGCTCTGTCTCCGGAGTCTCTCACGAGTTTTCTGCTTCGACCTCTGCTATTTCCTCCCGGTCTGGCTCAGGGCGGGAGAAGCCGGCCAAGCTGGCAATCCAGTCACCGTCTGGCAAAATCCTCCGCCTGTCCCGCAAAGCTGATCATATGATGGGCGCCAACACCGTGGACTCGCCCACTGACGCTCCGGGGGATGGAAGCGTGTGGGAAACGGTAATCAAGATTGGGGAGCGTGGCATTTGGCGCGGTTTAGTATTGGCCGACAGAGTTGCGCGGTGGTGCGTTTTTTGCGAGTGGGAGTGTATCTGAGCACTCTGACTTCATCTCTTTTTTACTTATCTTCTTTCTTGATATATGGTGATGTGATATCATAATGTCTTGACTATTGTCTTGTTTCTTTTACGTTTTTGAGCGGCTGACTGGATATCCCATTTCATTTTGTTCGTTTATGCTTCATTGCATTTCTTGCCATGTTTACTGGTTGCATTGTTGCATTGCATCAGCTGAGGCCTGGGGTTGGGGGCATTGCCTTTCTGCATCTGCATGCTCTTTTTCGATTGTCATGTTTGAGTATTTGCCTGTGAAGCCTGGAGTTCTGGTTGTATTGTGAGAGTATCATCTCTTTTATCTGTCATCATACCATGTACGTCTCGGTTGGTTTGATAGCGTGGCATGGCGGCATGGCATGGATTATGCCCTTCTATGGGAACTTGTAATAGACAAAATGAACATGTTCAAGACTTCCTTTTACATATGATTTACATATATAACACTGTATATGGCACGAATATGGTATTCACTGGGTAGCAATTGCTTCCCTCAACAACGGTGCAACCTGTTTCCTACTCATGCTCAGGTTTGTCTGCACCCAGACACGCCTCCACGACTCGTCTTGATTCAACGTGGACTTGATATCCTGCGATGATGTCTCGGAAACCCCATCTTCCAGTGGATACCAATCCGCCAAACCAAGCTGCGAATTAGCCTTGGAGATAAACGAATCAAGAGCTTCCTTAACGACCTCATTCTTGTTATCACCATCCGCGGCTAAAACAAGCAACTCCCGACAAAACTGGCTGTCCCGTACGGGAGAAGTAAACGCCGTCATGACGACGACAATGTCCAATCCCTCCCTATCGCATAGCGCACGTAGCGATCCCAGCAATTTCCGTGAATCTCCTGCTTTTCTGATAATCCAAGGCAGGGACCTAACTGTTGAACAGAAGCCCAATCTCACAGATTCGCCACACGGCTTCTCCTCCCATTGCTTGTAGTCGCGTACAAGGATCTCGTCTACGGTGAGGAGATCGAGACTATTCTGTTTCGTTGCGTGGATTTGTTCGTAGAACGGTGTTGTCATTGTATGGACCGTGTTTGGTTCGTTGTGGATCTTCGGGGATAAGAAGGCGAAAGCGTCGGTGTCGTGGTTGGTCGTTTTGTCCTTTGAAGTGAGGTTTGCCGTGTCGATGAGGATGGAGGATAGTGCGAGTTGGGCAACTTGCATATCCCCAGTATCACCTTTGTCGCCCCCTTGCCAGAGACCCTTTTCGCGAAGTGTGTTTACCACCAATGACGTGCAGGATCCTGCTTGCTTAACGACGAGCGGTTGGCCAGATGGGAGAGATTCAGCAGATGGAAGGAAGTCCTCGTCAAGGTGGTGGTCCACACAACCCACAACCTGGAATACCACAGATGAAAGCCCATCCAACGACCCCCGTCCTCGCTGCCCATCCCGCACGGGCATCGCATTCCAATCCACCATAAGCGCATCTGCACTCTGCTCCTGTATATACCTCTCCCGCAATTGCTCCGCAAAATCCTGCACCGTGACAATATGTTCCCTCAGCATATCCCCCGCCGACTCGGGCGTATCCTCCCATTTCTCACTCTCACTCTTCCCCGTGCAGAGCCACAACGCTTTCACGAACTCAGGCCGCAGTCTGCGCAGTTCCGGGCCCGCAGACACATTGGACAGATTGATTAGCGGGACATGTGGTCGAACGGGAGTTATATGAGCGCGGTTATGGGCGAAGTAGGAGTAGACGATGGCGGATATAATGGAGTCGAGGTCGACGGAGGGGTTGCCGACGACGTAGATGGGGGATGGCGAGCCTGAGGAGAGGAATTGAAGGTGTGCGCGGCGGGCCTCTTTGAGAAATGTGAGGAGAGAGCGCGAAGGGATCTTCGATGCCATTGTCTTTGTCCTTCTCTCTTTATATCTAGCTATCTTGAACCGGTGGTCTTGATGCCGAAGAAAACTGACATCATCGGCAGAAAGACACCGCCCGTTTTGGATGGCTTCATCTCGTCCGGATTGGGTCTGAACAACGACTTAGCATTGGTAAGTGTCTCCCTGGGCCAGAGATTAGAGCATTACTGACAATTCAAATTCCATTCTATACAGTCGCATATAACCATACATATCCCCATACGCCCCGGCACAATGATTCTTCCCCGCCAATTCGCCCAAATCCCCCGCTTCCGCCTCTTATACTCCGATCCGTCGCCAATCCACCCCCTCCAAGCCTTAACCACATCCCTCACAGCCAACAACCAAGCACCCCGAGCCTCTATATACGCGAAGAGAGAAGACCACTCCTCCCCGCTCGCATGCGCGGGGAACAAGTACCGCAAACTCGAGTACTTAATACCCGACATTCTAAACCCAGCACCTCCAACGCCTAATTCTGCCGTCAATGGTGGTGCAACTGCACCCGGGAAAGTCACAACACTAGTCACGGAAGGTGCGGTGCAGAGTAATCATACGATACAGGTTGCCTCTGTTGCGCAGAGACTTGGACTGGAATGTGTTGTTGTCTTGCACAAGGGCACGGGCGGTGGGTTAGGTGCGGCTGTTGATAAAGAAGCGTTTTTGAGGGTTGGGAATGTACAGGTTGCGAATTTATTGGGGGCTGAGGTTAGGGTACTTGAGCCATCTCCTCCCCAGGGGAAAAAGACCAATCCTGTGATCGATATCCTGGATGCGTTAGGGGCTGATAGCAAAGTCCCCTACTGGATCCCGTCTGGTGCAAGTCTACACCCACTAGGCGGGTTAGGCTATGCCAGGGCTGCCTTTGAAATCGCCGCGCAGGAAGAGCGAGCCTCTCAGAACGATGACCTAGGTGGATCCGGGCGTTATGATTATATCTTCGTCGCATGCGGAAGTGGCAGCACAGTCGGGGGCTTGATTGCCGGATTCAATTTACTAGAAAAATCCTTGAAATCCCAGACACATCCACCACGCAAAGTCATCGGCATCCTCAACTCCCCGACCATGCCATGCTCATACCACGAGGAACGGGTTTTACGCTTCGCGCGTATGGCCGGGGGTATGATCGGGTTAGATCCTGAGAGTGATATCACCATGGACGATGTGTGCTTGGATGATCGGTTTACTGGGGCTGCTTATGGCGTGCTAGATCCTGAGTCGAAGCAGTACCTGAATATGATGGCGCAGAAGGAGGGTGTTATTCTTGACCCTGTCTATACGGCGAAGGTTATTAGGGGGCTGGTGCATTGGGTGCAAAATGGGGATTTGCAGAGGGATTGGGCCCAACGTGCGACTGCTGCTCAGTCAGAGCAGGCTAATGCCTTGTTCATACATACAGGTGGGCAGTCTGCGTTACCAGCGTATGCGGACATTGACTAGATAGCCCTGGCGAACCAAACCGGAGAGTATAAAAAGTCTTATTTTATAACGTAGTATTACAAGTGGCGTTATCACAAGAAAACGTGAAACGAAAGAAGAAAAAACCACCCACATCGTGACCCCCATCTCGAGCTCCTTTTTTCTTTTGTTTTGTGACCCATCGCAAACAGGGGTTACCATGATATCTCATCTCGGCGCTTGAACACATAGCAAGAGCAAGAAAAAGCAAATTTTGAAATTCGAATCAGAAAAGCACAACTCAACACAGCCGGAGACTGCCTAGTTCGCCTGTTTCTCCAACCCTTGATACGCCTTAAGACTCACGAAAAGAAGGATGAAAACATCGACATTAAACAAAAGACACAAGAACGAAAGGAAGTTTATTTGATTCAGAACGTTTGCCTCATGAACGCCTCACACCCTTCGGCCCGTAGACCGAAAAAGACAAATATAGAAAAAAAGAGAAAGAATTGGGATATCAAAGATTCGTTCGTTCCTGCCGCAAGGGAATCGTAGACAACGTAAAAAACGAATACCGAGGTAAAGGTCCGTATCCAGTGAAAAATAGAAATGGAGTGACGATATGCCATACGCTTCGGTGCGCTCAAAGACCAACAACTAACTCTCTGCGCTGGTATCACCTTTGGGTTGGCTTTCTGGTGCTGGTTGACTTTTTGTTGTAGATTGAGGCCCCCCTGCACCATTAGCCCCGTCGCCTGGAGGCTGCTCCTCGACTTGCATAGGTTCCGCATCATCCCCATTACTCGCATCGAGCACTTCAAGTGCCTCATTCGCATGCGTGTTCTCCATAGCATCCGGCTCAGGCTCCTGTTCGGGCCCATGTTCAAGCTCGTGGTCCACATCCTGATTTGTCAAATCTGCAAACACTTCGTCCAGATCTTGGCGAGGACTACTGCCAAACGGGTTGTTGTTTTCAACATCAACACCCGGTGGCCCCTCTGCATGATCCCGGTTGAAACGAGGAGAACTGAAAAGTGGATTATCTAGCCCGTGGTTATGTGGCGATGGAGAGCGGGGAGGGAAAGATGGAGATTGGCCAGCAGCATGAGGCAAGAAGGCTGAACCCGATGTAAACGCTGGTGTTGAGTCGCTTGGAGGAAGGGAGTAGCTTGCAGAGAAGGGGTAGGGTTGATTATGTGCATCGGACATGGGCATCAATGTTGGGCCCCCTGCCGATGTGGTCTGTGGGCCGGGAGTCTGGGCCGTTGGCGGCATAAGGGACGCAGGCCGGCCAGGCTGCAACTCAACTGACTTGCGCTTCACAATGGGGGGCTGCTTTGGTCGCAGGTGAGGTGGAAGATCCTCCGGACGTTGAATGCCTAGCTGCGCCATGATCTTCTGTTGCTTCGTTGGGCGAGGCTTTCGAGTCGAAAGCGACTGCTCCAGGATCGGCGGTGGTTCCGGTGCAACTGGTGCCCATTTGTGGATCTCTTGCCGGAAGAAGTTCGTTTCATACGCGAGAAGCACCTCTGCACCTTCGATTTTGCGCAAATAGAAGATCAATGTAGGGACCTCCTCAGTCGTGGTACAGGCCGCCATGGTGAAAGACTGGATGAAATCACGGAAGGAAATTGCTTGGTTGAGGATGTTTTCCAGAATCTGTTCCTCTTCTGGTTGAAAGGGCAGGTCGCGGAGTTCAGCATGCCAGTCCTGAAGGTCTTCGAGTTTCGGCCGGGCAGCATCCCTAGGGATCTTCTGGCGCCAGTCACATATAGGACAGGTATACTTGTCAAATTCTTTGATCTTGCCACGTGCGATCTTCAGGCATTTTCCGTGGTACCTACAAATGATTAGCATCGATCTTGTCTCTGAACAAAGTTGGAAACCTACCATTCGTGACAGACTTCACACTCAATCATCATCCCTGCTTCCGAATGCCTGCAAATGCAGAAAACATCTCGCTTTCGTGATTTGCCTCCACCCCACGAGATGCCATTGTTGTGCTCCAAAATATTATCAGGAGTATTATCTCGCGAGGCAGGCTCCACGGGTGGTCGATAGCGGTCTTCCAGATCAAAACAGTACGAATTCCTCTTCTCCACGTATTCCATATGCGCCCTGAGAATATGCAGAGGGGCATTGGCCTTCCCGAATAACTTCTTGCCCTTTCGCATCCAGTCCTCATGCCGTTTTTGCTCGCGCTCCAGATCAATGGCGCCCGTTGGGCGGCTGTTTAGTTCTTCCAGTGACTCCATAAGTTCCCGAACTTCCTTGTACGTGGGACGGTTCCGGAAGTCTGGATCCCTGCTTCTGTCGTAAAGACTTTGGATCCGTTTTTGAGCGTCCCGTTGCCTGGTCAGGATTGCATCGACAGCAGCCAGAGTCTCTGGAGTAACAGGGAAGCGCGATGCCTGTGCGGACAGGGCTTCCAATTGCTGGTAGTGAACGGCCTCAACCGACATGAGCTCCTTGGCTTTTGCTTCCCAGGCTTCACCATGGCGAGAAAGGTCCTTGAAGAAAAGCAGATGTTCGTTGTTGCTGTCCATGATGCCTAATTGCTCACCAGCCAGGACAAGCTCCTGGCATTCCTTCAGGGTCATATATTGGTCACGCTTGCCGCGTGCTTCATCATTCCATTTCATTTGTCGTAGGATAAGTTCCAGACCCTCCACCTCGGGGATTTCCACGTTGAAATTGCGACCGGCCTCCACCAAGCCCTCAACTTCCTGGGCCGATCGGATGTGGGGGTTCATGAGGGTAGCGCTAACGTCCTGGCGGAATTTTTCGATTTCGCGGGTCTTCTCTTCCAGGGCCGCCATCTGTGGACAGTCGAAGGAAAGTTTATCAGCCTCTGCAAGAAGGGAGTAGATGGTTTCTACTCTGCGAACTTCACGATCCCGTTCTTCCAGCTGCGCGGCTTTAGAAGTCCCCTTGCGCCAAGCCTTTTCGTTTTTTCTCCGGTTTTGTTGCTTCCGGGTAATGAAGTTGTTTGCTTCTTCAACCCACTTATCGCAGCGCTGGACAAAGGCCGCAAGATCTTGGAGACCAGACAAATGGTATGGGATTTTCTCACCTTCGTTCACGAGGTTATGGAGGACCTTCAGTTGGGGTTTTGGCTCTTCCTCCAGGTATCTGTCGAGCTTCTCTCCCCACGCTTCCGGAATCCTGGCGCGCTCCTCGACCTTTAGCAACAGGGCTCTGAGATCCTCGTCCCCGATCCGGTAGCGTAAAGTGTGATCAGGACCCAACAGTCTTTGTGGCAAAGGTTGCCCGCAGCAATCAACGATTTCCACATGTTGTAAGCAGACGGTCTTGCCCGTTGTATGGCACCGGAATTGTGTCAAATAACAGTAGGCTTTACAGTGATGGCACTGGTAGTCTTCCTCGGCCAGGTCTTCTTCCTCGGTGACAAATCTGAGCTGGCAGTCGCCGGTAGAGGAGGTACCAAGCGCGCAGTTGTGGGGTGCGATTTCCCGGTGCCAGGCAAGGAACCCCGCGCGTTCCCGAACCTCTCTGGAGTAGGCTCGCGCAAGGGCCGGCGCCAACCACTTGGCTGTCTCGATGGTATTATCTCGATCGGCCGCTGTCATCAAGAGTTCGTCGTGCGAAAAGCAGGGGTGTCTCCGGAACGCCTGGAGACGCTCGACACCCATTGCGCCCCAAGGCTCCCAATCTATAGGGGCAAAGTTGACGGCTTCGTTGACATTGAACCCATGGTTGAACCCAGCATGGTATGCTTGCGGGAAGGTCAAGACGAACTGACCGGCACGCTGGTCAACCGCGTAGACGTTGACACCCGCCTTCCTGAGTTGATCCGGTGGCATAAGGGTGACCAATTGGAAGAGAAGGTCCGGCTGGCCTTCGAATAACTCTGGAACCGCCTGGCGCATTGCTTCTTCGAAGGCGGCCGCCTCAGCCCCGGGTATTCCATACCAGGTCTTTGTAGCACCAACATGCTGGTAATTAGCCGAGTAGGCATAGTGATCCTCATTATGCCAGCAAAATGTCGAGAAGCACATGCCAACATAGACCCAGGGGACGGTCATGCCGGAGATATCGGTCTTGATATGGCGGAACAGCGAGTCACCGTGGAAAGGAAGGACGTTCAAGTTCCAAGGATCGATCGAATACGGATCGAGGGGGTTCCTTTCGATGGTAGGGAATCCACTGCCATGAGTAGTAGAGTGAATATCAGCTCCATACTCGACCTCGACGGTCTCTGTCAGACTTTCCACTAATCTCCAGAACTCGCGTTCGACATCATCCTCGGTTTCTCGTCTGTGGGTGTTAAGAACAGGATCATACGGCATCTTGGAAGCGAAGTAATTCTTCTTGAAGTCATTTGCCTTCTCCTGGAACTGCTTCAATGAGTAGACACCGCCCTCCTCAAAACCGAATTCTCCTGTGCCAACCAAACACTTTGGACAGTGCCAGTCGTACTCAGGAGGATTAGTAACCTGGGGGTCAAGACAATAGCCATGATAGCCAAGCTCACAACTATCGCACACGAGGATGGAGGAACCGTCATCTGCTTTGCCGCAGGTCTCGCATTTCTGTATGCAAGTCAGCAAGGAAACATAATTTTCTCATATATGTCTGGACAGACGCACCTCTCCAGCGTTTTTGTTGCCATTGCCGCTCTTGCGTGCACGAGGGGGAGTAGGGCGGAAGAGACTCATATGGGAGCCAGCAACAGTCGGTAGCGCATCTGCAATGATAAATATCAGATTAAGAATAACAAACAACCATTATTTTGTATGGATGAAACAGGAGGAAAGGGAAATAAGAACGAGATACTCGTGAGTGCAACATACCACCCTTCTTGAGACGCTTGCTTCGCCGGCCGCTCCCGCCGTCATCTCCATTCTCGGTCTGTGAGGCACTGTCATGGCTTACGCCACGTTTCACACCATTATCCCCATGCCCATTCGAAACAGGAGTAGAACTCTGGGTACGGTCAGCGACACCTGGAGGAATGGCAGATCCATTCTCAGGTTCCCGCTTAACGGGCGGGCCGTTGTTCACGGCAGCAAACGAAGGAGATTGGTTTACCGCAGTAAATCCACCCGAAGCATTAACCGCGGTAAAGCCTGGGGCGATGGGACGAGGCGCGGGCTCCGGGGTCGGCTTATCGGGAGTCGCTTCGACTGGCTTGGGAGTATTTTGCACGGACGCGGTTGGTACGGGGGTTCCCTGGTGCGGCGGAGGAAGACTGTCGATTGGCAAAGTCTTCCTGTTCACCGGCGACTGATGAGGAGATGGGGTAAAGGGACCACCGTGCTCCATCTCCAACTGTTGCTGTACCCCGGGTTTCGCGACACGGAGATATTCTTCGTAAGGCTGTAGCCACCTCTGATACGAGTTCTTGAGCGACGTGGAGAGGGAGGACATGATCTTGCCGCTATAGCCCAGGTCGCGACCGATCTCTGCCCATTTTTTCGTCTTGCAAACGGCGTCGAAACCGCCGCGAATCTCGACGGCTTTTTTCAGTTTGTATAAATCGAGAGGGCGCTTATCGACACTCGGGAAACGGTTGAGGTTGGTACCGTGTTGTTTGTGGAATTTCGCCAACTGGTCGAGGTAGTTCAAATTCGCACGGGTTCCTAGGTCGGGTCAGAATACTGGCAACAAACCAAGACGAAGCGCGAGATCATACCTCCTTCAACCGAATTAAGCTCCTGTCGGCGAGTTTTGAAGTGAAAGCGCTACATCGAAGAAATGGATGGTTAGTCTCGCCTCAATAACTCGCCCTCCACCCCGTGCCGCAGGGAGAGGGACCAACAAAAGGGAGACAAATCGTACCTCGGTGTCAATCGCAAACGAAGGCTGCCAATTCTCCGGCGGAACAACCCTACAGATACCAAATTTCTTGCCTTCCGGTGCGATTTTGCGAATATATGAGACGGGATCCTTGAAATCCTCCTCGGTGGGATAGTAGGTCGGGGCCTCTTGCAAGCCATGGGGGCGGGAACGTTTCACGGGTTCACGGGGGTTTGTCGGTTGGCCTCGTCGCTCTACCGAGGACAAATCGAGGGGAGAAGATCGTCGAACGCTTAAGGGAACGTTATGAGCATGCGAAGGATGAGTGCTGGAAGATCGAGTGGGCGGACAGCTCGTAGCAGAAGGCTGTCCGCCATTCGAATTCCCTCCCGTAGAGGCCGGAGCCACCATCTTTCAACAGCGACACGCGAGACCTTTGACGGGAAGAGCAAGGAATGAGAGGACCGTATGCGCGTGGTTTAACGACGATGGAAGGGAGGGAGGGGAGGAACATGCGACGCGAGCTGTTTAACGCATTGACGGTGGTCGAAGTAAGCTTAGACCGGAAGTGACGAGCTGTTCGCGGGATTCGTTGAGCGGTTTACTTCGAGCAGGGATGATCGATGCGAGGGATTGAGAGGAAGAAAAAAGACCCTTGAAAGAAGAAAGTGAGGCGGTGGTTAGTAGAGAGCATGCATTTGTGATGGGCGTATGCAGCAAATAGCAGTAGGAAGAGCAGCGGATGATGGGATGAGAAGATCCCGAGAGGGTTTGTGTGGAGAATGGGCATCTAGAGGGGACTAATACCGTACCGGATATATATGGAGTCTTCAACCAGTGACCAGAAAGATGAACGAGGATAATAGAGATCCCTTCTGGTGAACCTCTCTAATAGAGAGCACTCGTATAGAGAAAGACGAAGAGACTCGGTGGAATTCCTGCGAAGAAGGGAAAACCAGTCTAAGAGATGCTGGTAGCGAACGGTATCGGTAATACCGTTCTGTATCCGCAAACAGTAATGCAACATACTTGATACTAGCACTGTCCCAGCAGAATAACAATTGCATTATTGCTTTTCTCTAGCTAGTGGTATAGTTACGATTCATTATATTGTATATTTTGTTTGTATCAATGCTTCTCCATATTCTCAGCACTTGTAGACTTGAACCCGTTCGTCCTCGGGTCTAGTCGGGGCATGCGCGTATCAGGATTACGATAGATACAGTACACCAGGGATGGTCAGCTGATCTGACAGATTCTCACAATGTGATTGTCGACAGTACACTACCATTATGTATACATATTTCTGTCTGAGTTCTTATAAGTGTAACCTCCGTAACCTCTCTCAACGTGGCCTGATCCACAAAAGTACAGCGTAGGGATCTGTTTGTGGCTAGATAAGCCAATGGTGCAACAGCTATCCCGTATAACAAAACAAGACCCAGCACTAGGAGGGAAGTGAAGATTGAGCTTACTATCTTCAGCACTAGCAATTGCTACTGGGTAACCTGGTATAGAGTGCTAATTTGCAGCAGTTATGTTTCATGGTTAAAATCAATGCGCATCGGGCTAGGACCGACTCGGTTGTCTGAGACCATATGCTCAAACGCGGTTTACAATCATTTGTGTAGATTCCAATGCTGTTCCTATCTGTAGCTTCAAGTAGTGAGCAGATCAGTTTGAGTCTGCGGAAAGGAAGAAGAACAAGATAGTGCCTCCTTCCCAATCAGGTAACGAGTTTTATAGAATATATGCACCAAACAAACATTGACCGGTATTACAGTCATTACCAGACTCGTCAACTATTATGACTCTACTGTTGGAAGAATGTCAATAAATCATCTCATAGTAAACAATCGTATGATTCTTCAATCTGGTCGTCAGCGCCAGCAGAGAGTCAACCATGGTCCTGCCCAAGAAATGTCCACAATAGATCATCATTATTCTTTCTTTTGACGTCGGGTCTGGCTAAAATTTGTTTCGCAATGTCTTTCTTTTGTTTGGCCCTGGAATGGTGTTCTGTCAACGAGATCAACGAGAATATATATTGCAATGTGGACTCGGTCACCAATAAATGAGGTGCCATCAACACCATATAGACCCAACCGCTCAAATATCTGTAGTAGCTCAAACAATTGTATAGAACTTGATATGAATTTATGAACTCCTCAATAAACTGCCAGAACTATCACGTGATCTCCATGGCAACAAAAACATCAACAACCGTCTCAACACCTGCACAACATATGCATAAAGAATAACCAGAATCCCTCCCAAATGGAAGAAGATCAAACAAAACCCATCCCAGCCTTCTACGCCTGCTACCTCCTCCGCTCTACCGTCCGCCATGCCTCTCTATATATCGGCTCCACGCCTGATCCATCCAGACGCCTAACCCAGCATAACGGGGCAGTCAAAGGAGGCGCGAAACGGACGGCGAGAGGGAACCTGAGGCCTTGGGAGATGACTATTTTGGTGGAGGGGTTTATGAGTCGGATTGGGGCGTTGCAGTTTGAGTGCGTATTTACCCCTGCTTGTTTACTGTCTGGTATGCGTTATGCTGATGGAGTAGATGGGCATGGCAACATACAAATGACTCGAGACATGCGAGATTGGAGCAGATGACTGGGGAGGAAGTTACGGCTGCGTCTCGTGTGACGATTAACGCAGCGGCTGGCAAGGCAAAGCCCCAGCGTCGTCGGACTGGGCGGTCGATGAAAGCTCATTTGGAGGATTTACATGTCCTGTTACGGTCGACTTATTTTTCCAGCTGGCCACTGAGAGTACGGTTCTTTTCAGCTGATGTCTATCGACAGTGGAAAGCCTGGAGTGACCGTGTAGATGATTCCCTTCCGGGCCATATCCAGATTATCTTGGATGGGGATTGCGATATCCTGCATACGCAGACAGATAAAGGTGACAAAGTTGGCAGCGTTCACGATATTCAGACGAGATATACGAAGATCGATGAGTATCTGGAGAAAGCCGCTCTCTTACTGGATGATCCTACAGATCTACGCTGCAAACTATGCCAGAGACAGGTGATTCCCAAGGAAGAGCTGGTGACTGTCTGCCCGCAGACTGCTTGTCATTGCATAAGCCACATGTCTTGTCTATCTGACAGTTTCCTAGCTGCGGCCGGCGAGCCAGACCGGTTCGTTCCAATGCATGGCACATGTCCCGCATGTAAGAAGACTATCAAATGGCCAGTGATCATGCAAGAGTTGACGCTTCGCCGTCGCGGTGACAAGGAACTGCGTACTATTCTGAGGAAGAAGAAGAGAGATAACCAAAGCAGGAAGATGGGTGCGAAAGCTGTTCCGGGTTCCGCTACAACGGACCGGGAAAGCTCCGATGACTCGACCGGCGATGATGCTCTTGACGAGAATTGGATAGAGGAACCAGCCTCTGAATCGGATTCTGATACAGAACTCCCCAATGCACGATTAAAGCCAGCTTCCCCGCGACTGGAGATAGTGATCGAGGACAGCGAGGACGATTGATCCACCGAATCAGAGAGAAATCGGTCCAAGTTTCCTCAGAGGTCCGATAGCGTCCACACGTGCAATAGAGTCTGTCGCAATCTTCGAGATATCCCGCGATACCTCATCAAAGGCCCTCCCCGCATCAATGATATGAATATCCTCGCTCCGTTGCCGATCAAAAAGATCCTGAAACAACTCACGCACGCGTTTCTGCATCGGCTCGTTCTCGTAACGCTCCGCCCCAAAGCCCCCGCGCTTTGCAGCTTCTTCTGGCGAGATCCGAAGGAAGAGACAGAGATCCGGTCGTGGTAATCCGATTTCCGGTTGCCATGCCCATTCGAGGGATAAGTTGGGGTTTGCTTTCGCAGCTGTGTAGACGACACCGGAATACGAGTAACGGTCCACGATGAGCGTGACACCATTGTTTATATCTTCCTCAATAGCGCTTGCGATTTCCCAGCGGTTGGCAGAGAAGAGGAGGTGGATTGAGTGGTCGTCTAGCTGCAATTCGCCGCGGAGGTAGGAGTTGATCAGTTTTCCGATGGACGTCGTTCGATCTGCTTGCGTTAAATTGAAGTTATATATATAGAAGCAGTGAGCATACCTGGAAATCGAATGTACTTGACCGAATGACCCTGCTTCTGTAGCGCGTCGCGTAGACATTCGCATTGGCTCGATTTGCCGGCGCGATCCAAGCCTTCAGCGACGATGAGAGTGCCGCGTCGCGTAGAGCGAGCCATTCTGTATATTGTTAAATTTCAGAGCAAAATAAAAATATAAACAACTTTCTAGAACAGGTAGAAAGTCAGACGTTTTGCGCGTGGAGAGTAGCGGAGAGCAGAAGATCCCCGCGTTGACACTTTTCTCCCCCGAGATCTTCAGATCAACAATCTAACAACTGACAGCACCATGGCCTCTCTGGATACAAACTCACAACAACACGAGACCATGAATTTCAATTTACTGAACCCGGCTACTGCGCCAGTCATGGCGCCCCGACTGGGAAAAATGGCCATTGCAGGCCGAAAAGCCATCTCGACGCCGCATTACATCCCACTCAGCACCCGCGGCGCAGTCGCTCATATCGCCCATGATATAATGCGGGATCAGACGACGATATCCAGCTTATATGTTGGCCTTGAGGATTGTATGTGTCACATCTTTTCTATGGTCTTGCGCAGAATGAAGGAATACTGACTACCTACGCCCATGGGGCCTTAGATCAGTCATAGAGACATTACCCAAGAAAGCCATTCCTCCGATATACAAAACACCCATCGAACCACACGAGTCTGCTCTTCGGAAATTCATATGCATGTCAGAAGATACCCTTCTAGTTATGGGCCCGCGTCGTATCCCACCCATCACCTGCCCACCAACAAATACACCCAACGCAATCGCAATCCTAACAAGCGTCGGATTCCGCCATATGACCGGCGAGGAGTACATCAGCGCAGTACAGAAACTCAAACCGGATATCGTGGTTGGACTTGCAGATCTGGTCGTCGGGCAGGCACCGGGTGTCAAGCGGAGGGTGAAGATGGTGGACCGCACGCATGCGTTTACGATGGATGCCACGGAGGAGCTATACGGGGAGGGCGTTGCGGAGGGCGAACGGTCTAAAGCGGCGTATTTTGCGCCTGTGCTGCCGTTGGAAAATACACAGCAATCTCTGTATTTGGGGGAATTGGAGGATGAGATGCGGCCGTATATCTCGGGGTTGGCGTTATATGAAGCTGCGTCGTTGTCTATTGTCCCAGAGAGTCTGGGTGAACTGCCTCGGTTGCTGTTCAGCGCACCTACCACTCCCCAGGATGTTCTACGGGAGGTGTCGTTAGGAGCAGACATCCTGACAATCCCGTTCATGGGCGAGACCTCTGATGCTGGTATGGCCTTGACATTTACCTTCCCAGCACCATTTCCAGAAACCGCCTTACCTCAACCCCTAGCAATGGACCTATGGTCCTCCGGCTTCGCCACAGATACCCGTCCCCTAGTAGAAGGCTGCCAATGCTACACCTGCCAAAACCACCATAGAGCATATATCAGCCACCTCCTCTCCGCAAAGGAAATGCTAGCATGGACGCTCCTCCAACTCCACAACCACCACGTCATGGACTTTTTCTTCTCTGGAATCAGAGAAAGTATTCAACGCGGTACATTTGAAGCGGATGTGCAGGCTTTTGAGCGGGCTTATGAGTCGAAGTTACCCGAGAAGACGGGCGAGGGCCCTAGACTCCGTGGTTATCATCTCCCACCATCAGGAGCACATCAATCGAAACGCAATCCCCGAAAATACGGCCGTCTTGATGATGCAGCTGAGAAGTATGCTGAGTCGGCGTCGTCGGTTGCTACGCCAGATGGTGGTGCGACTGAGCTCGAGGAACATGGGTTTGCGGAGAAGACTGCTCCATGATATAGAGACTGGATAAAAGGTTTGCCAAAGGCTTTGTAGCTTTGGCGCCGGGATTGCTACTTTCTATATATTCAAGCATTTAGAGAAAACCAATCTATATTGACCAATAAGTATACAAGGTATCGCGAATCCGGCATACAAGCATAGTTGATATGAAATATAACCAGAACCCAGAACAAAATCATGCATCTCATTTACAAACCATCCAACAAGAAAAAACAAAAACCAAAGCCATAAAACTCAAGAGCAGAAGAAGAAAATCACTCTTCTCCCGCCAAAACTCTCCACATCCACTTAACCTCCTTCTCCTCCTCGCTCGACCCAACCTCCGTCCCAGCCCCAAACTCCTGCGCAACAACACAAACCAACCACACATCATTCTTAGTGTCCTCGAGAAACCGCTCCGTGGGAGTTCCCCGGGGGTAAACGCGACGCCACTCGTCCCAGATCCGATAGGCCTCGTCGCCCCATGCGCGAAAGCTGACCTCTTCGATGATGGTGGGTGTCACGATCTCCTTACCGCGGAAGACACCCCATGTGACCGCGTTGACGTTATCAGGGTTCATCTCAACGATGTCGTCGTTGTCGGAGCCGGCGGGGTGAGCGGGGAGGGAGGACTCGAAGTCACCCTTGGCGTTTGTGGCGAACCAGGCGAGTTTCTCGTGGCCGTGCTTTTCCAGGACGGGTTTGAGGCTGTTCTGGAAGTCCTTGTCTGGACAGAAGAACTCGACGAATGGCTTCTGGAAGACGAAGCCCTCGTGCTGTGGACCCCAGCCGAAGACTGGGTCGTCGCTGCGCACGCCGTTGACGGCGGGTTGCGAGGCGAGTGTCCACCAGCCGCGGCCGTCGATGAGTTTGAGTAGTTCGGGGCGGATAACAGCTGTTTCGGGGTTTAGACCATCGCCTCCTTCCTCTGAACCTCCCTCGGACCACGGGACCATGTGTAGTTCGCCGGAGACGTGGCGGCGGAAGAGGGTGCTGAGGTCGGAGCGCGAGACAGGGTGACCCCACAGTCGACGAGCGGCGGGGGCTGGTACGTGAAGGGAGGGACCGTAACCGTCAATCTCACCGAAGGCTGGGGAACGTGCATCACCCCATCGTCCGTTGGGGAAGTCATCCCAGGTGGCTTCTCTTCCGAGCGCGCCGAGTCCTTCGGAGATTTGGAGGGTGGTGCTAGGGTTTGGAGGCATGGCAGGCATTCCAGCGCTGACCGCAGATGCTTCGTGTGATGCAGAATCTCTAGTTGCATCTTCCAGGTTTGCTTGCTTTCTGTCCACGATAACCCGGTTGCGCGGTTGGGAGTTGAGTGACGAAGCGCGGCTTTTCGAACCGATACGAGAGCCATTGGGGGCGACGTCCAGTGTAGATGCTGCAACATTCAATGCTCCTTCGTCTTCAATGGCATTCTCATCATATTCGGGGATCAGATTGCAGCGTTCAAGGATGAAAGACACTGTCTTTTCAAGGTTGAGTGTGTAAAAGTGGAAACCCCGTATTCCAGGGGAGGCAACCTTCTTGATCCCTTCGACAATGTCGATAATGACATCCATACCAACGCGCTTCACAGCATCGTCATCGTGTTTAACTTCCTCCATCTTCTTAGCAATGCACGGCGGGACCTTGACGTGACTCAGCTTGGTCACTCTGGTCAAGATCTTGTAGCTGTGCACCGGCATCAACCCGGGGATGATAGGAATCGTCTTAAACACGCCTGATTCATGATTCCGCAGCAAACTCTCATAATTATTGAATGCATCAAGGTCGTAAGTCAACTGTGTCATGATAAAATCCGCACCGGCCTTCGTCTTCTCAATCAAATAGGGCAGATCCTGGTGCGGATCTTGGACATCCTGGAAAGAATCCGCCGGATGACCCTCTGGATACCCAGCCACACCAACACAGAAGTAATTCCCATATTGCTGACGAATGTATTTCACCAAGTCCACCGCGAACATGAAATCCTTGTTGCTATCGTCCTCCCCGTGGATGTTGTACTCCTCACTCCGCGGCGGGTCACCACGCAACGCCAGGATGTTTCGGATCCCCAGCACCTTGGCTTCCTCCAGCGCCTGATCCACCAAGGCCCGACTCATATTGGTACACGTTAAATGCAGACATGTCGTTAATTGCAGTTGTCGCTGGCAGACCTCAGCCAACTCGAGCGATCGCTTTGCGGTGCTTCCTCCGGCGCCCCATGTGACAGTGATGAACAATGGTCGCAATGCTTGTGCCATACGCTCCAGACGGGCTTGGAGGTTAGCAAAACCCTATACGCAGCCAGAACGTTAGCAATCTCATCTCTTGTGACTCCCAGTCGAAGTCGCGGGGTAACCCCACCATCTGAGTCTTTGGCGGGAAAAACTCGAGCGAGAAGTAACTCGAATTGGGCGGAAGAGCCGCGATCTTGTCTGTGAGTTTCTCCATCGTGGCCTGCAGTCCTTTCCGGTGGAATAGTAGGCGTTGGGGAGGAAATCTGTAGAGAGTTGACACTTCGGGAGTTGAGGGAAACTGGAAACTCCGACGGCGGTGATGTTATCGAGGCGATCGCGGATATGGGAATAGAGCCCAATGCCGAATTCTGATAACTAGTTATGGGTCAATAAGGGGAGTTTGTTAGGTTAGTTTGTTCTTTGGTGTGGCTGGCTGAATTTTTATAAGCAACTGTTGCGTCTGCAGATTTCTGCATTCAGTCGGATAGCAGCGCCACAGCAGCGTGCATCTTTTATACTCCATTGCTTCCATTAGCATCGGTTCAAGATACAAGATAACTGCATTCACCCTGACAAAATGTAGTCAATAAGTCTGGGTTTTACCAGAAAACTGCCTCTCTGACATGCAGCACAATCAACATTTATGCATGTATTGCTGACTTACGAGACATTATGCATTTGCATATTTCGCAAACAATGCAAGCGGAGAATGAACAATCACTTCGAGAACAACCCGAGACAGCAATTGACTTTCATATCTTGACGACGGATCTGTTTGGAGTTGATAGAATCTCCAGCCCAAAGCCCTGAACGAACCGGTCTATTCACAATCAGCGACAATGCCACCGCGACGTCCACTCCTCTCCTTCCTCCGTTCAATCTCCCCCGCCTCCCCTACCAAACCACGGACCTTTTCCACGCCCTCACCCTCCTCGACACCCAAAGACTCGCACTCTCGTCTGCGAAAACTCAATGACCGTCTCCCACCATTCCTACGCTCCTACACGACTCCACTACTTGGCGCTCCAGTAACGCATATCACGTCCTTCCTGATTCTCCATGAGATAACGGCGATTGTGCCGCTGTTTGGATTAGTGGGGGCATTCCATTATGGGAATTGGATACCGGATTGGGGATCTGGCGGTGCGTTTGATGAGGGGATTCAGCGGTTTGGGAAGTGGTTAAGGAAGAAAGGCTGGGTGGACGAGGGGGATGTGTCATCTGTGAATGATGAGGTGCAGTCTGGGGAATTGAAGACTGAGCGGAAAGGGACTAGGCTGGTGCTGGAGTTTGCGACTGCTTATGCCGTTATTAAGGCACTTCTACCGGTCCGCATTGCTGCGAGTGTATGGGCAACACCGTGGTTCGCAAGGTCCGTTCTGGCCCCGCTAGGTAAAGGAGCAAGGACCTTGTTTGGGAGGAAATAGGACAAGGTGACTGCTGCTACCTAGCCAGGGTTACTTGATTACGACTGTACAGAGCTTGTAGGTATCATGTAAATCTATTCTCATGACATTATTTTGATTTGTTCTTCCTAGATCAATGACTGTGGAAGAATTTAAACCTTCTCGTAGATCCACTCAGCCTGAGCCTGCTTGTAGCTCTTGACCTCATCAGGGGCGAACCAGAGGGAGATCTCCTTCTGAGCGCTCTCAACGCTGTCGGAGCCGTGGCAGACGTTACGGCCAACGTCGATGGCGAAGTCACCACGGATGGTGCCAGGGGCGGAGGCAAGGGGGTTGGTGGCACCAAGGATGGCTATCATAGGTTAGCAAATGATGCGGATTGAGGTAGGATGTAGAAAAGAGCTTACTGCGGCCGGTCTTGACGACGTCACGGCCCTCCCAGACCATAGCGACGACGGGGCCGCTCAGCATGTCTAGTTTGTTATTAGCATGCTTCTCCAATTCGAGACAATTCAATAGGTTACTCACAGGTGATGAGGCCGGGGAAGAAGGGCTTGCCGGCAAGGTCGGCGTAGTGCTTCTCAAGGTGCTCCTTGGAGGGAGTGGCGAGCTTCAGGGCAGCGAGCTTGAAGCTATTGGACGTTAGCACCGCCCTGTTTCAAGTATGCGACAGGGGAGATACGAACCCACGGTTCTCGAAGCGAGAGACGATGGGGCCAACGAGTCCACGCTGATCCATTGTCAGTGACCTTGCTTTATTTCACACCACAGTATTGTAAATCCATACCTGGACACCGTCGGGCTTGATGGCAATGAAGCTGTGACAATTGTTAGCTCTCCGTAGCAGTGAGGGGTAGCCAAAAAAAACTCCAAAACGAGATGTAATCCAGCAGAGGGATGAGGAGTAGGTAGAAAGCGAGGGAATTGACTTACGTCTGCTCGGTAGACATTTTGAGGGGTTGTAGTGGTGATTGATATAGGACAATCGAGAAGAGACACTGGAATGAGAGGAAAAAAGAAGACTTGGAGGAGGTTGAGTTGGCGAAAAATAAAAATGGATGTGGGGCAGGAGGGGTTATCTGCCTGAATGCCTGACTCTCGTCTGATTATCGCCTTACAGACCAGGCATCATTCCCCGACTTCCAAGACCGCTTAGCGCCGCGCTAACCCAATCGGGACAGCTCTCTCCATCTGGACAGCTGGAATTACGTCCATCGAACCGCATTGCCTACGAAGGTGCTGTATAGACTGCTCGATGCAGCCTCTTTTATCTTATCATTGAACTACTACACATTATTTGTTGATCAACAATCATGGCCCGGAGCTGGCCAGTGTCCGTCCGGTGGACGCTATTGCTCTTGGTGGTGATATTGGGATGGCTTGTGGTCCCTGGAGGTGAGTTCGACAGGTGGAAAGGAACCACACATTCAATGATTCTGACATATTCTAGTGACCGTGAAGCGTGAAAGCTTCAAGTATTGCTCGCAATCCGGCTTCTGTAAGCGAAACAGGGCGTACGCCGACGAGGTCTCCGCCAAGGGCTCATCCTGGAGCTCCCCATACGAACTCGAACCGTCAACAATTCAATTCAAAGACTCCCAATTACATGGAGTAATTGTCAAGACAACGTCCGAAAACGAGAAAGTCCGCCTGCCACTCACAGTATCCTTCCTCGAATCCGGTGCCGCGCGGGTCGTGATCGACGAAGAGAAGCGCTTGAAGGGAGAAATCGATCTTCGACACAACAGCCAGATCCGCAAGGAACGGTATAACGAGGCTGAGAAATGGGCTGTGGTTGGAGGCTTGGACTTGAGCAAGTCCGCGACGCTGAACGCGAATACTGAGGAGGGCCTCACCAAGGTGCTCTACGGTCCCGGAAGCTCATTCCAGGCAATCATTCGCCACGCACCCTTCGATGTGGAATTTCAAAGGGACGGTGAAACGCATGTTCAATTCAACAAGCAGGGCTATTTGAACATGGAACATTGGCGGCCGAAGTTGGAGCCCGAAGAAGACAGCCCGGAGGATCAGAGCACATGGTGGGAAGAGACCTTTGATGGAAACACTGATTCCAAGCCTCGTGGCCCTGAGAGTCTTGGCCTGGACATCTCTTTCCCAGGCTACAGCCATGTTTTTGGAATTCCGGAGCATGCCGACTCGCTTTCCTTGAGGGAGACTAGGGGAGGATCTGGAAACCATGAAGATCCATATCGTTTGTACAACTCCGACATTTTCGAGTACGAGCTGAACAGCCCCATGACTCTGTATGGCGCTATTCCCCTAATGCAGGCCCATCGAAAAGACTCGACCGTCGGTGTATTCTGGCTCAATGCTGCCGAGACCTGGATTGACATTGTCAAGTCCAGCTCGTCTGCCAACCCGTTATCTCTAGGTGTGGGCTCCAAGACTACCACTCATAGCCACTGGATTTCGGAAGCTGGTCAGCTGGATGTCTTCGTTTTCTTGGGACCCTCGCCCCGAGACATCAGCAAGACCTACGGAGAACTCACTGGATACACACAGCTGCCCCAGCAGTTTGCTATCGCATACCACCAGTGTCGCTGGAACTACGTCACTGATGAAGATGTCAAGGAGGTCGACGCCCAGTTTGACAAGTACCAGATCCCTTATGATGTTATCTGGCTTGACGTCGACTACACCGATGACCGGAAGTACTTTACCTGGGATCCGATGACCTTCCCTAATCCAATTAGTATGGAAGAGCAGCTCGACGACTCGGAGCGTAAGCTTGTGGTTCTCATTGATCCTCATATCAAAAATGAGGACGGCTACTTTGTCTCTGAAGAAATGAAGAAACAAGGGTTTGCTGTTAAGAACAAGGACGGGAATATCTACGATGGACACTGTTGGCCGGGTGCATCCAACTGGATCGATTGCTTCAACCCCGAAGCTGCCAAATGGTGGTCTACACTGTATAAGTATGACAAGTTCAAGGGCTCGTCTCCAAATGTCTTCATTTGGAACGACATGAACGAACCTTCCGTTTTCGACGGACCTGAAGTCACGATGCCCAAGGACAACATCCATTGGGGCAATTGGGAGCACCGTGATATCCATAATATCAATGGTGTGACATTGCTGAACTCCACCTTCAAGGCGCTGACGACCCGCAAGAAAGGCGAGAACCGACGTCCATTCATTCTGACCCGGTCTTACTACGCTGGAGCGCAGCGAGTGGCTGCCACGTGGACGGGAGATAACCAGGCCACGTGGGACCATCTGGCCATTACACTTCCCATGGTTTTGAACAATGGGATCTCCGGCTTCCCATTTGCTGGCGCTGATGTTGGCGGCTTCTTCCACAACCCGGGTCCGGAGCTCTTGACCAGATGGTATCAAACCGGTATTTGGTACCCATTCTTCCGCGCACATGCCCACATCGAGACTCGCAGGCGAGAACCGTACCTAGTCAACCAACCTCACCGCGACTACATTTCCCAGGCGCTTCGCTTGAGATACCAGCTTTTGCCCGCGTGGTACACCGCTTTCCACGAAGCCTCCGTCAACGGAACTCCGATCGTGAGACCTCAATTCTACGTGCATCCAACTGATGAGCAAGGCTTTGCTCTCGATGATCAGCTCTACTTCGGATCTACTGGTCTGCTGACCAAGCCTGTTGTTTCCGAGGGTGCGAACTCTGCGGACATCTACATCTCGGATGACGAGAAGTACTACGACTACTTCGACTACACCGTTTACCAGGGCGCGAAGAAGAGACACACCGTTCCCGCTCCCATCGAAAAGGTCCCGCTCTTGATGCAGGGTGGTCATGTCCTTCCCCGCAAGGACCGCCCTCGCCGCAGCAGTGGCTTGATGAAGTGGGACC
The DNA here is from genome assembly GCF_001890805.1 of Aspergillus glaucus CBS 516.65. NCBI lineage: Eukaryota > Fungi > Ascomycota > Eurotiomycetes > Eurotiales > Aspergillaceae > Aspergillus > Aspergillus glaucus. The sequence goes on along the minus strand of NW_019170465.1, from coordinate 512,042 downwards.
CATACACCCTCGTTATCACCCTGGATAAGAACGGCGAAGCCGACGGCACCTTGTACGTGGACGACGGCGAAAGCTACGAGTACCAGCGTGGCGCCTACATCCACCGTAGCTTCCACTTCCAGGACTCTGTCCTGTCCTCTCACGACATCGGCACCAAGGGTCCCAAAACCGCCGAGTACTTGAAGACAATGAGCAACGTCAAGGTGGAGAAGGTGGTTGTCATTGATCCTCCCAAGGAATGGCAGGATAAGGTCAGTGTGACCATCATCGAAGACGGTGCTACGACGGGAACTACTGCCTCGATACAGTACTTCTCCCAGCCGGCTGGAAAGGCGCCGTATACTGTTGTGAAGAAGCCAGGTGTTGCCATTGGAAAGACATGGCGGATTGAGTTTTAATTATAGTACAGATTGATTGAAAGTACATTGGAATGAATGCCACGTTTTCTTACACTGTCCTGCATCTTCTGCCATAATAGAGCCCGGGACATCATTAGCGGCTTGACGTTGTAGCCTTACCACCAGCTTGCACTTTCAAAGAACATGATGACAATCAAAAGTGAGGTTGGTAGATAGTTGTAAAGCCCAAGTTACAGCAGTATATATTCTCGGACAGATTAGTCTCATTCACTTGCTATCTCGTATCTTTCAGGGCTCGAGTTTGGTGAATTATGGAACACACGTGATTTGGACCTAGTCAGATCTTTTGGCAACTCCTATTTCGATTAACACAAATGAAAATGCCATATTTCAAATCGTTCCCACTTCCTCGAGTGATTAAAAGACACCCCAAGGCCGCAGAATACTCATCAAGAACCATGGAAGTCCCCATACTTTTGCGATTTTCCCGACGCTGAGCCTATCTGGCATTATGAAGACGGTGGTTTTCATCCCATTGCCTTAGGAGACAAATTGAAAGATGGGAGATACAAAGTGCTGCATAAAATGGGATGGGGAGGCCACTCTACGGGTTGGACTGCAAGAGATCAACGGTATACAGACAGCATTTGTGATTGATCGATTGCTAACTCATCGACAGAAATGGGATAAATGTTGCCGTCAAGGTCTGTGGTTCAACCAGGGGAATCAATGTGGTCAATAGAGAAATGCCAATGATGAAGCAACTTGCGGGCATTTATCCCGGCCCCTCGAACTTGATGTGCATGTTCGATGCATTCGACATAGAAGGCCCAAATGGGCGTCATGAATGCCTGGTGTTGGAGCTTTTAGGGCCAAGTGTCGTAGACACGGCTGAAAGGCTCTCCGGAAAGGTCGCTAAGTCAATTGCAAAGCAAGCTTTGTCTGGGCTTGACGCTCTGCACCGGCAGGGGATTGGGCATGGAGGTAAGCTACAGTAACATAAAGAGCACTTCATAGCATACTCATTCATTCTAGACCTCTACATGTACAACTTAGTCTTCACTCTCCCTGACGTGGACCGTTTGTCCGAGAGGAGACTACTCGACGTACTAGGTGAACCAAAAATCAGCAAAGTCAGAAGAGATGACGGGGGATCACTGGAACCTGGAATACCGGAGTACATTGTGGAGCCAGTTTCTTTTCGAAAACACGCTTCATTATTGTCGCAACCCATTAAGATCGTTGACTTCGGACAATCGTTCTTGCCTAATGCACCTCCTCAGACGCTTCATATACCCATAGTTTATCGGGCACCTGAAATTGTATTCAAGGATCGTTTGGACTATCGCGTGGACTTACGGAGCAGGGTGTGTACGGTAAGTAGAGTAGCAGACATTCAGTCACTGAAGGTGATCTGACAAATATGACAGCTATCCGAGCTATTTACTGGTTACCCACCTTTTGAAAGTGTTATGATGACACCAGAAGATCTCGTTGATGAAATGTTAGAAACGACAACCGATGCACTACCTGATAGATGGAAGGAGGCCAGGAATGCAATACAAAATGGCCGTACTGAAGCATATAGCGGGTACTCTTTGCAAGGCTGGTTGGAAGAGATTTACTTCGATTACAGGCTGAAGCAGGACTTGACAAGGGAAGATAGTCACATTGGGAGAGATTGTCGGCAGAATGCTACGGTTTGAGCCGGGCACGAGGGCTTCTGCGAGGGAGGTCTCGGAGAATCCCTGGATTAGTAAAGAAGTCTGGCACAGTATACGTGGGTAGTTCCCTTTGGAAATAGTAAGCATATGAATTTGAATCTCTTGAATCTCTCATTCTATAGATCACTATGGCCTCGGGCATATATAAGCCACGCTAACCCGATCCAGAATAGTACGCTGAGTCAGCCCAGGGTGATTGCGACTGAAGTTCGCCTTGACTTTCTTCGTCCCAGTTTTGACCACGATTGCTTTCTGTCTTCTTTTGCTATCGATTGTCTGTGGCATAGCTACCTCTTCGCTGCTCTTATTGTATTTCCGGGGCGCAATTCGAACCGGCATCGGACTGTTGACCGTCGCAAACCCGCTTCGCAACCGCGTCGACCGTCGGACTTCCTCCTACAGGACAGACTTTGCTTGGCAATTGTCCCCTACATTTCCGGCTGGATCTATTACTCAATCGATTCGTTTTCTTGGCGGGCCGTTACCATATCCACGATGTATCTGATATCGAAAGCTTTGCAATATGGCGCTCCATTCTTGTGCGTAACCGACTCCCGGAAGACCCGCAAACGCCCGGTAGATTATGGCCATGCTAACCGTTGCTGTACAATAGCATTATCACGTCGCCGGTGACGTCCTACGCAGATCAGATTATCAGTATCAATCGAAACAGGAGCTCGGCTGGGTTTTCGCTGGACATTCCGTTGATTATGCTTATCGCGTCGGTTATGAAGTAAGATTCAGGTTTGGACGGCGGGTTATTCGGCATTGGCGGTTAACACTTTCGCAATAGGGTATTCTATTGGTTCGGCGCTTACTACGATGTCTCGCTGCTGGTACAAGCTGTGATTACAATCGGGGTTCAGATCGTGTTGCTCAAGGTTGCACTGGATAACAGGCCGTCTCCGGGGATCAAGAGCGGGATCGAGCATACGCCGTTCAGTAACCTCGATGCAGGCGGATTGTCCAGGCCATATGAGTTCTGGCAATGGAAGAATGCTAGGCCGTATGTCCCGCTCACATGTTACCATCCCCTCAATCGCATGGTGAACTGACATAGCATATTCGCTAGGTACTGGATGTTCCTCGCGTATTTCGCCGCTAGCCTGTCCTTTATCCACGTCTTGATGTCCTACTCACAAACCTACATCGACCTGCTGGGCTATGTCGGTCTAGCCATTGAGGCAACGCTCCCATTGCCTCAAATCATTGCCAACCACAGCTCCCGCTCGTGCAAAGGATTCCGTCTCTCCGTCGTCGCAGCATGGGTTCTTGGTGACACGATGAAGCTCAGCTACTTCTTTTTTGGTGGACAGTTTGTTCCCTGGGCGTTCCGTCTGTGCGCCATGTTTCAATGCGTTTGTGACTGCTACCTCGGATTCCAGTTCTACTTGTACACTCCTCAGGTTGCGGGCAGCCCTAGGAACCAGGAGAGCTGGGGGGCCGAGGAGAAGGATATTCGGATGACTTGATGCATTGATGAACCTTTTACGTTGTAGCGGTACTTTGTGTACTGTATATAGATAGATTTTGTTGTAATACTTACGAGATAAACTAGGATATAGTTATAGTGATAGATTGACTAATGAAGATGAATAAGAAGCCATTGAGCGTTTCGATTTAGTCGTAATGCATGTAGCCTCAATGTCACACCTGAGATCTCCATATTCTCAATATCCGTCCGCACAAACGCATAGCCTGGGCGTTGGTTATATTAACTGAACGTCTGGTTCAAGGAGAAATGACTTGCATCCATGTGAGTCACAGATATGAGCCCTCCTAGCGCCCCCTGAACGTTGCTGATTATCAGACAAGCCCTGAAACCTAAAGGTACTGTGGGTGTCTTTCCATATCATGACATGGTCATTTTTAGGCCTTGTGTCATTGTAGCTAACTCGTATAGAATCTGAAGTCAGAGCCCCTTCACGACACAGCAGCACCGAGAGCTCTTTCCACATCACAGCGACGGAATCCCGGAGAACGACCCAAGCAAATACACTTGCTTATCAGTGCTACACGGAAGTCAGAGCTCGGTCGAAAAAGAAGAAAAACAGGAAACAGCCTCTTACCGTGCATCAGACGAGCTACGCTGACCATAGCTCGCCTTGGCGAACTTGGTCTAGATTCTGCGGGATCGCATGCGAATTTATAAACACCCTTTTGGCGGAGAAACCCTTCCAAATCCTGTATAGTAAACCATTCCCCATTCAGGTCTTCTTGAATTTCGGGAGGAAACTGCGCCAAGGGATCCTGGACTGTGACCCATTGTTGGGAAAGAGAGAGCTTTCCACTACTACTCCCTGGTAACGCATGCATACCTGCCCCACCCAAGCTAAAGAATGGTACGTCTTTCCATCCATCCAGCCGCCGTCGGCTAAGTCGACACTGAAGTGCTGCTTCAAAGTAAGAGGTCAGACGCTCTCGACTCATGAAAGTTAGGAGAAGGCGGAACGGTCTTTGTAGACGATCCATGGTGATGGTTCTGTCGCGCAAGGCCATATATCCTTGATAAACGCAAGCGATGTGTAATCTCTCCATAAATACAGGTAATTCGATGTCTGTAACCTCTGTCGAGCCGGAAATACATGGGGAATTGCCAATGGTGGCGTCTTGCAATCTTACATGATTTGCGGCGAAAGGCTGGGAGGTATTCAACTGCGAGCGAGCGATAAGCTCAACCATCCAAGATTGAACGGGGTTTATATCTGCTTCCCTTGGGGGTGTGGAAGGAGACTCCTCACTTGCTGGGAATGCATCGGGAGTCTCTCGTTCACAGCCTGCTTCATTGACGGAGCGCAGACATGTCAACACAGTACCATGTAGATGAGTTGCAAGCTCGGGGTTAGATTCCAACGCGCCAGATTGGACCAGCCGTTGGCTAAGTGAAAGAACAGACGTGCTCATGTTCTCAACTGCGTTCTCCAGCTGCGCAATACGGTCCTTATAGCGTGTAAGACTCCTTTCCCGTCGCGAGCGGTAAGCCCTCTGTGCCAGTCGTATTTGCAACCGGCGACGCTTTATCGGTTAGCAACAAGATTGATGCATTTTATCAGAATGAGGCCCATTTTAAGGGTACTTTGTACGCACCTCCTCGGGGTCTTCATCCAACACGTCAGCCGCATCTTTCCGTGGCCTACCCCGTTTTCTCGGGGAAAGACTGCTTGTGCCCAGCTCACTGCGATGCCGCAAATATTTATTTTCTGGAGTTGATGTGGACTGAATGCTCTGATCTAGTTCATCTTGACTTGACGGGGTTTCAATGAAGAGCCCGCCGTATAGAGGAGCCTCTTGGCGTTGGTCACCCTGTGGAATTGAAGTCTCAGGCATCGGGTACGAAGATGCAGACAATAGAGACTCAATGCTGTTAAAGGGTGTAGATTCTCGCATGGATGGCCGATCCTGGGGAGGGAGCAACAGCTTCTGCTGAAGTTCCTCCCAAGACAAGAATGGCGTGTCTGTATTCAGGAATTCCTCAGGGGACTGGACCCCGAATTGATGTGTTCTGGAGTTATTGGACATTTTGGGACTAAGAATGGTATTGTATACTTAAGTTTCTGAGGGGAGTAGAGATGGAGTTGAAGTCCCGGTTTCCTATTTGGGTGGTCTATGCTCATCTTGCTTTCATAGCCATGCATAACCGTGCATAAATCACCTTTAACCTCGGCTCGGACTGTTCACTAATCATAATTCGGCTCCTACTTGAAATCAAAGCACGACATATACGGTTTCGAAAATTCATGGACTCATACAGAAATGGTCGCAAAAGCCCCCCGCTTCATTCAAACGTCCTAACTAATACCTAAATACGGTGTGGCCCCACGTGCAGCTCTTCCGGAGCATTAAACACACCCATCACACTCAGCTTCAACGCACCCGGATTAAATTTGTCCGGGTATAACTCAACCATCTTGGCAAAGACCTCCCTTTGGTCTTTCGGGTCACTCGCCACCACATCCCCAAAATCCTGGATATACCTCTTGGTAACCGCGAGATGCCAAACGCCATCGATCTCCTCTGCTTGCTTGTGTCCAGGGACGACGTATGCTGGCCCTAATGCTTTGACTTTCTCAATCGCCCGGATCCATTCCTCTCGCTTGGTCTTGGTGTTGGCTTCAAACAGCATCTGATGCACTTGTCCGTAGACAACATCACCACACACGGCAAGCTTGAGGTCGGGCACCCACAGAATTGTAGAGTTGCAGGTATCAGCGTGCCTGCATTCGACAGCCTCAAAGGTCCAGCGGTCTTGAAGAGTGAATTGATTGTTCTCCGGTAATGGATTGGCCAGTACCCCTGGCTGGGGAGGAATCTGACCGAGGAAACGACTTTCCCAAACGGTGCTGAAAACCGGTTCCTCTACTTGCTGCTTCATGCGCTCAATCACTCCAGGCGTTGCAACTGGAACTGCCTCTGGGAAGCGGTTGAGAATGACGGGGATTCCGAAGAAGTGATCGCCGTGTCCGTGGGTGATATAGATATATGCCAGTTTCCGCTTTGGGGCGATAGTCTCGATCCATTTGAGCAGATCCTCTGTCTGCTTGACCGTAATTGGCGTGTCGACAAGAACAGCCTCCTCAGCTGAGTAGATAAAAGTGCATGAGATTGGTGACCATTGTCCGCCTTTTGAAGGAGGCGCCGCGTGAAATGGGATGGGAGGTGCAACGTAGACTGCTGCTCGTAGTTCGGACATTGTGAACAATTGGCTTGGAATGACGGGGCAATAGACGGTTGGGTTGGGTTACAGCTATCCCTACTATATAAACCCCATTGACCCAAGGCAATATTGATGATTTCAAGTTCGAAATATCACTTTCTTCCATAGCTCCCACAATCCTCTTCGCTCCTCGAGATATCTCCATCATGCCGAAGTGGTTTTCCATCACACCATCGGTGCCCTGACACCCGAGGAAAAACAACGCATTGTCCAACAAATGACCAAAATATACACGAGCGTTGGTCTACCCGCCTTCTACTGCCATGCCCACTTCTTTGAACTTTCCCCAGAGAACATCTACGCGGGAGGAGAGAGCCCTCCCGCGCTCACTACCCTGTCCATTTGCCATATCGAGCTCTCGACAGTCAAGAGATTCAGAACTTCTTTTTCAAAGCGGTGGACGATATCCTCAGACCGATCTTGAAGCCTAAAGGCGTCGAGTGGGAGCTTGGTATCTACGAGGGCAGGTTGTGCACGCGATGTCCTGTCAGTTATTGGAATGAAATGTTAAATCAACGCTTTTTTCGTGTACATTCATGCAATTTCAATTGAATAGCTTCATGGCAGACATTCTGGGGAGTGTATGTTGTTAGTAATTGCCAATCGCAGCATACAAGGCGCAAAAGAACCCCGCCACGACCCCACCATCCAAAAGCTTGACTGGACCTCGACTTGATTCTCTCACAGCACAACCTCGTGAAGACATATTACTACTACTACTCTCATTCTCAAGTAAATACTGAGAAGAGCGTTTATCATGGCTTCATCACTGCCTACCATCCGCATTGGCTATGTCCCTGGTATGTTATACCCCGCATTGGACCATCGGAGAAAGCAGCAATCCTAGAGCTGCTTTCCTGCTGTCTTCGAGAGAAAAGACAACCGTGAATGAATTGTGCTAACATATCTCTCTGCCCAGAACACTACCTCACTCCTCTCCACCTCGCCGTCCGCTCTTCCGCCGTCTCCTCGTTGCCCTTCAAGCTCTCCTTGATTCCTTTCCCCTCCGGAACGGGACATATGATCACCTCCCTTCGCGAAAAGGAAATCGATGTTGCAATCGGGTTGACAGAAGGATGGGTTGCCGGATTGGCCGGTAAGCAGCAGGCCCAGAAGGATCCGGCCTCTGGCGGCTACAAGGTGGTGGGACACTGGGTTGACACTCCGTTGCGGTGGGCGATTGTCACTGGTCGTGAGAGGAACAACATCACCAGAGTGTCTGACCTGAAGAGTCAGCGAGTGGGAATTAGTCGACCGGGAAGGTAAGCAGCTGTCAATGCTCGAGTTAGAAGAGGTTTATCTGATGATTATGACAGCGGCTCCCACATTATGTCCTTTGTCCTTGCTCAGCAACAAGGATGGGACTCTGATTCATTGACCCCTACCGTCCTTGGTCCTTTCCAGGCCCTGCGTAACGGCGTCACCGGCGACGAGCAGCCGTCTCAGACCCCAACGGCCGAGTTCTTCATGTGGGAGCACTTCACCACGAAGCCTTTCTTCCACCCTACCTCCGAAAACCCTCAGCCACCTCTTAAGAAATTCGGCGAAATCTTCACTCCTTGGCCATCCTGGTTGATCGTCGCGTCGACCTCGACTTTCCCGGACCCGGAAAGCGACGAGAAGCTCCAGCAGCTCTTCCAGGCTCTTGACAAGGGCATTCAGGGGTTTGAGGCCGACCAGGCGCAGGTGATTAAACTACTTGGTACGGGTGAATTGGGATGCACGTATATTCAGGAGGACGCGACGGAGTGGTTGAAGGATGTTAAGTTTACCAACACTACGCGGGGAATTGATTCGAAGGTCGTGGAGAACGTTGTCGATATTCTCAAGATTGCGGGTGTCATTGACACATCGATGAGCAACGATGAAGCTATTGACCGGGTGGTTGGTATCAAGCGGTAGGCTGGGAAGGTCTATGCCTACATTTTCATTGGATACTTGATGTTCATGCGAGATGAGACTACATATGAATTATTAATGCATTCCAAAAACCTTTTGCATTGCACATGTATCTCTGCGCTACTATGTTGTACCACTTCACCTGCTTTAATGGGCGGGGGACCATGAGGAACGTCCGTTTTTGGGGTGTCTCAAAAGAACCAAACGAGGCACTAACAGGTATCTGAGAAGCTAACAATAACACTGATCTCCCGCCACGGCGCGGCATTGCCAGACAATGCGGCTGAGCCAAGTCATTGGACGGAGTGGCGTTTTTGGCCAACTCAAAGTTTCAAACAAATGTCTCAATGAGATTCATAAGGTACTTTTGAAGAGGAATATCGGGTATGCATTGAAGCCACTGGAAAGAACGCTTCCTACATACCGCACAGCCCTTGCGTTCCTCAGGCTGCCTACTGTCTCAGGTACAATCGTCGCAGGAGATCCCGCGAATCTGTCAACTTGTAACAGGACTCCGTATGAAACACTCTGTATACTCCGAAATTATTATACGCACTTTGAGCGAGGACAATACTCTGTGCTCAGCATCTTACCAATGTAGGTTCCTACGCGCTATGGCAATATCTAGTATCACAGACCTAAAGTTTCCCGCGATGGCTCAATTCTCCCTTGCATTTTCAGTGACAGTTCGTCGAATGGGGTACGCACGTCTAAGCCTGTTAGTCTTCTCTTCTATGCAGGACGCAATCATTCTAGCACGTTCGTAAAGCCAAGGATGGCATCAATGGAAGTTACGACTGCCCTTTCGTCAATTTTTACCCTGGTTCATATGCAGGTACGCGGACTGCCATCCTGACTAAGGGATAACATACCAAGGATCGGCTTGACATGGTCCGGTATGTACAACCACCAACAACAATCGACACGAGGATGACAGATACGGACTTCTAACAGACATGCCTTGAAAGGGCTAGTATGATTTGCTGAGACGTCTACTTATGCGGAAAGAGGGACAGAATCATGGTTCGCATTGGGAGGAGAGGGAGGTAATCCAGGAGACTTATAAGGCATGTCCTTGGTCCTGGATTGCTTTGATCAAAGGAGAGTGCACCGTGAAGAATCTCATCCGACATTGACGACACCAAGGGATTCTTGGTTTTGCTGCTTTAAAATTCAATCGTTTATCACATGCTCGACACATTAGTCTGATATACTTTGGTCCCTCGTCGGATACTTGCGGTCTTTCTTGCATCATGTCATTTTTTCAGAAAGCACTTGGAGTGACAGCTGCGCTTGCCTCTGTAAGAGGAGCGTATGCGAAGCTCGATCTTTCTCAGAGGGACAATGTGGTTGTTTACTGGGGTATGTATGCTACTGTTAGAGATGTGAATGATACATACTAATGCAATGCAGGCCAGAACTCGCTAGGAGCATCAACAAGCGGAGGAGGGGATGAACAGGCTCAAAAGCCGCTATCACACTATTGCAAAGGTGAGTTTACTCTATACCCTATTTGTTGAATCGGACACTAGCTAACATTTTTTTCAGATGACAATATTGACGTGAGTTGACAATCAACCAACCCAAGGGACTCAATTGACAAGTTGCTCTAGGCCATCGTCATGGCGTTCGTAATGAGTATCAACGGACCAGGAGGTGCACCGGTATATGACCTTGCCAACATTAGCAAGGAGTGCGACACATTTGATGGGACAAATCTGAAAAACTGTCCCGAAGTGGGGTGAGTAGCGCCAGCAGAGCTGTTCCGAGAGTAGCTAACAGAATCAGGGAGGACATTGCGGAATGTCAGAAGAACGGCAAGACCATCCTCTTATCCATTGGAGGAGCTACGTACAAAGAGGCTGGCTTCAGCTCTGAAAAGGAAGCCATTGCTGGTGCAGAATCGATCTGGAAGACGTTCGGTCCTACCAAAAAGAACCTGCCAGCCGAGAAGCCTTCTGAAAATGTTGCTGCACTTGGGCAAACCCAGTCCACAGAGACTCAGAAGCCAGCCACTACAGCAGCACCCACCACAGCAGCACCTAACCCGCAGTCAATTGTTGTCGCTACAGGTACAAACGCTGCTTGGAACACTCCCAATCCTCCCGTGAGTCAAGCGAGTCAAAATGGTCTTTGGCCACCACAGACGACATACCTCACCAACCTGGTGCCCCAGCTTAGCGGCCGTGCGTATGGTGCATCTGGACCCGCCTCCACGAGCAGCCAGACATCCAAGGTGTACCGTCCCTTCGGCAAGACCTCCGTCGATGGCTTCGACCTAGATTTTGAGACCACCAACTACAATATGCAGCCCTTCGCCAAGCGCCTCCGTGAATTGATAGACGGCGAGTCGGACCGAAAATACTACCTCACCTCCGCCCCGCAGTGCCCCTACCCCGACGCAGCTGACAAGGACTTCCTCGACGGACCCGGCCCGGTCGACATGGATGCCGTATTCGTGCAATTCTACAACAACCCATGTGGCCTGAAAAGCTTCGACGCGAATTCCGACGAACAACCCCAATTCAACTTCAAAACATGGGACGACTGGGCCAAGGACGGCTCCAAGAACAAAGATGTCAAAGTGCTTCTTGGTGCTCCCGCCAACGAGGAAGCGTCGATTAGCGGCTTCGTGCCTGTTTCGGAACTCAAGCCGATTATCGAGTACGCCCAGGGATTCGACAGCTTCGGAGGTGCGATGGTGTGGGACGTTACCCAGGCTTATGAGAATAAGGGATTCTTGTCTAGCGTGCAGCAGGCATTGACCCAGAGTGCTTCGCGTATGTTGCGGTATGCTTTCCGTCGGTGAGATGAGTACTAATTTTTTTTTTTTTTAAAAAAGTGTTTAGAAAACAGCGTGAGATGTCGCTTGCGCCTACACGCCTTGATCCGCGAGTGATTTATGTTTATATTTGCTTGATGATAGTATATGCATTAACATAATCTTAATGTCTTAATGTCCCCACGGGTTGAAAGTAATGCGCTATCTACATTCCTAATATCACTGGTTGGACATTCCACCCCGTGCTGCTCCTATTTCCCTCATACTGACACCTATCCAAACAGAATATAAACAATCCGCATATCTGGATAAGTTCCTGCTTCTCACACAAAGCAATTATGCATAGCCATGCACCCGATATCCCCGTTTTATTCGCCTAGCACAGCTGAAGTCCCCACTAATATCACTCTCAGCATTGGTCGATCTCCAATAGTTCGAGCATGAAACCCAATCACAGTCCTCCACGCATGCTGCCGAGACCCATAGTCCGGGCCGAGAAACTCCACCAGATATTCTTAAGTGTAGACAGATCGGCATCTTCAGGATGGCCGGATCGAGGATCCGGGGTTGTGGTATTTGTACGGAGTACGGAGCATTTGTACAAATATAAAGTCGGAGTATTTTTTATCTGCACAGTCTCAATTCAGTACTCCCCATGAGTGTTATACAATTAAATCTGTGTATCCAGTATTAGTTCTACCAGTATGCGTCAATGTCACTATAGTAGAATGTCAAGAAGTACAGGGTATGGAGTATGTACGCAGGAATGCACCTTCCACCCGACTCATCTTCATACATCGACTATTGAACCGCTGCATGAATGCCGATCCCATTCTTTCAGCTACGGCTGATCCGATTCAACTCGAGTACCCCAGAGACCCGTGTATAAAAACCGAACACCGTCTCTAGAATTCTATTCCCAGATCAGTCTTCTCTCCCATCCCCGGTTCAAGTCCAGCATCATGACTCACAAGGTGTTCTCCGCCTTCTACTCCCTTTTTACCCTCTTGACCGTTGCCCTCGCGGCCTCCGTCCCCAAGACTGACTACGATGTCATTGTCGTGGGTGGTGGTCCGTCCGGTCTGAGCGCCATCAGCGGTCTCTCGCGTGTTCTGCGTCGGACTGCTTTGTTCGACTCGGGCGAGTATCGCAACGCACCTACCCGCAACATGCACGATGTTATTGGCAACGATGGTACTTCCTCACCATTTACCCGATTTTTAACACAATGCTAATATAAACAGGAACCGTCCCCGCTGAATTCCGTGGCGCCGCCCGCAAGCAAATCCTCCGTTACAACACCTCCACCATCATCGACACTTCCATTTCCTCCATCAAGCCCATTGAGAACATCTTTGAAGCCACCGATGCCTCCGGCAAGACCTACACGGCCCGCAAGGTCGTCCTGGGCACTGGTCTCCGTGACGTCCTCCCTGACACCCCCGGTCTGGAGGAAGCTTTCGGCAAGGGTATCTTCTGGTGCCCCTGGTGCGATGGCTACGAACACCGGGACCAGCCGTTCGGTATCCTGGGTGCTCTGCAGGATATCATTGGCAGCACCTTTGAGGTGTACACTACCTTGAACCACGACCTCATTGCCTTCCTGAATGGCACTCACACCCCCGAGCAGGAGGATATTCTGACCAAGGCCCACCCCGACTGGAGGGACATCGTGGAAGCGTACGACATCCGCCTCGACAACCGCACCATCACCGAGATCGAGCGCATCCAAGATGGCGAAACCCACAAGGACGACCAGGGTCGCCAATTCGACAAGTTCCTCGTGCACTTCACCGAGGGTGAGCCCGTCGAGCGCAACGCTTTCATCACTAACTTCGACACTGCGCAGCTCTCGACTATCCCCGACCAGCTTGGCCTCAAGATGCTGGGTAACAAGATCGACACGCAGACGAACTCTGGTCTGCGGACTTCTCTGCCTGGTGTGTGGGCTGTCGGTGATGCGAACAGTGACAACAGCACCAACGTGCCGCACGCTATGTTCAGTGGCAAGCGCGCTGCTGTTTTTGCGCATGTCGAGATGGCGCGCGAGGAGGCTCAGGCTGCTATCTCGAAGCGTGTGCCTGAGCGCCGCATGTTGGAGAAGGACACTGAGCGCCGCATGGGTAATGAGATTGAGGCGTTGTACAACAGACTACGCCGCCGTGGTTAGACGTATGACGATGGATATACAGTACGGAATAGTAATGTCTATTTTCTAATTCAATTGCTTCGATGAACATCAATGTCTCTGATCGTAATGAGTCAATATATTCATGGTATCGCGTGCTTCTATATATTTACCCCAAGCAAAACCTGGAATCTCTCTTGTACTAAATCGCCTAAGTATACCAAGTCGGCTCCGGAACCTCCCCAAGCAGCACATATCTTCCCAACTCCCGATTCTTATAAGCCACAGGGTCATGCAACGTATGCGTCCGAATATCCCTCCAAAACCGATCCAACCCAACCTTCAACCCCGTCGCCCTCGCCCCAGTAACCTCAAACACCCCGTTCGCAACTCTCAGGCCCGTATCCGTCGCAACAACCTTAACACTCGCAACCCACTCCGCAACCTCTCCACGCTCATGCGGAGTCAGTGCGCCCCGGTTAGACCCATAGGTACTGTAGAGGGAAGAGAGTTGCTCGGCAGCGCGGTCGGATAGGGCTTCCGCGGCGCGCAGGTGCGCGAAGAAGTTACCGTAGCGCTCGAGGATATAGAATTCCTCTGTGGCAGAGGCCTTGTTGTCGCCGCCAAAGGGCCAGGGACGGGTACTTGTGGTTGTGTATTTGGAGGCGAAGGATAGGGCACCCTGGGCGATGCCGAGGTAGAAGTTGCCGAAGACGAGTTGGATGCTGTGCTTGTTAGTATGGACTATTTAAGTTGGGTATGGGGAAGGGGAACGTACGTGGGAAGCAATAAGCTGGGGAATTGGATCTTGAGTGTATCATCGCGCGGTTGCTTAGATGCAGCATCCCAACCAAGGGCATCTTCCCATGGCACGCGGACGTTGTCGATCTTCACGCCACCAGATTCGGTCAATCGTAGTCCGACGTTACTCCAGTTATGCGCGAACTGGATACCCGGTTGCTTTGTGGGCACGATAGCAAAAACGTGGTCTTGTGTGCCGTCTAGCACACCCTCGAGAACAGTGAGATCAGAAACCACACCACCCGTGTTGAAGAACTTCGCGCCGTTGAAGATAATGCTGTCGCCGTCGGGGGTGATCTTCAAGTCACTGTCGCGGGGGTTCACAGCGCCACCGACAAAGTAGTTATTCGCGATGATGGTCTCGTGCGTGCGCTCGATTTGCTCGGACGTTCCAACGACGTTGGCGGTTGTCGACCACAAAAGGTGGTAGCCAAGGAGCATTCCAATAGACCTATCATCAACTCAGTTAGTCAAACCATCCATCCAAATTCTTTCCAAGAAGTGTATACATACCCATCTGCCTTCGCAACCTCCCGAATCGCCTGATACCCCACCGTCCACGGCTGCTCACCACCACCATACTTCTTCGGTCCCAGCAACTTGAGCAATCCGGAGTGCTTGAGAAGCACAACTTCCGCGCGCGGCGATTTATGCTCTAGATCTCGCTGCGGCGCATCTTGCGCAAGGACATCAGCGACTTCGCGCGCGCGGGACAGCCATTCCTCTGCGGTGGAGGGGAGGGTTGCCCATTTGGACTCGTAGGAGGCGTAGATGGAGGGGTCTGTAGCGGGAACGTCGGCCATGTTGATTAGATTGCGATGAATTGATTGTTGGTGCTGTTGGAGGGATTGAGGGGGGTTTGGTGGATGTATTTATGGAAATGGTGTATACATGAGGGGCATGTAATTACACGATGCCCGCAGTGGATGATGTGATATGGGGTGATCGAGATTAGCTTCAATTGCGCTAGTTTCATCAATTGAGTGGACCATGTCGTTATCGGGTACATATACGGATGTAGATCATATTGAGGATACAGGGTATACAAAGTATGGAGTACAGACAAGAGTAGGAGTGGGTATACAGCATCAATACGAACAGGAACATGGTGCAATAGTATATTAAGGTTTGTAGATCATCCATTGTACCACTGCCCTATCTATGTACTCCGTATGTCGAACATCCAAATAATCCCTCTATACAAATTACGTGCGCTTCTTCTTCGCAAAATAGCGACTAGTATCACCCAATGGGAGATCCAGCAACGAATCCTTCAGCATCAAATGGAACACAATATACCATCCCACAAGACCCGCAACGAAACAAAATGCACCACCAGACTTCTTCAACGCGACTGACGATGCCTGATGCCCGTCCGCCGCGGCAAAGTAGCTCGCCGCGACAGTAAGAAAGCCCAAGTCCACGAAGAAAAACACCAATATATACGCGAGATTGCTAGGTAGCGACCCGATCAGGAATGTAAAGACGAAGACCGTCCACAGGATCATGAAAAATCCGACTGCGTTGTTGTACTGCGCTGTATCGTTGCCGAATGCCTGCTCGACTCCGAAGGCGGGTGTTAGGAGGGCTCCGTAACCGGCGTAGAAAAGACCTGACCAGTCAGTTACCGGATGATAAGCTATGGTGTTGTGTGCGAACATACCGAAAGCACTAAAAACCGTGTACGCAAAGCCATTACCGATAGACAGCTCCCATTGTGCCGTGATCACCAAACCAAACGCCGCGATGAAGAAGAAATTGGCAACAAAGGCATTCGTAACAGTAACGCCTCGCCATTCCATAAGACTCAGTGAGAGCGTCGTCAGGGTTGTGCCGAATGCGCCAAGGGCTAATGCAGACTGCAAGAATCAGCAAGCGTTCATTTCATCGCATGCATGAAGAGGCGAAGTTTACCCCTGCTCCAAGGGACTTGGGCAACTCGACAACCAGCGTTTCCGCTCGTGCCTGGTGCTCCAGGTCCACCTGGTTGGTCCCAGTGCTGGTGCTACCATGGGTCTCATGGGTTTCTTTCGAGGTCATTTTCAGCAGTTCTTCGTACGAGGACGACTGGCAAGTTGCAAGAAATGTCTTTACATTGTGAATTGCGACTATCAATGGCTATAAATGACCATATCCCAGAAAGACCTGTTCTCCAAAAATCAAACGCCGATTGCACCATTGCAAACTCCGATGGCGAAGGAAGATCCTGCCCAGAACCATCCCGTTGGAGACCGGTCTATGCTCATTTTTAAGCTTAATTAGAGCCATTGTCCAGTTCCGTGTTTTTAGGGCGATTGTATAATGGAGTTTGCGATGGTGTGCTCGCAGGATGGAGGCGTCTTTCCATTTTAGGAAGTCACATGACCCACTGGCGCAAATAGTGCTTTGATGGGCAATGGTCTACGGTGTAACTCTGGGTGACGGCGGAAAAGACACGCTTGTGCGTGGTGTTTGGATTAAAAACTATGGTCTTTTCACCTTGGGGTCGCCACTTTAACAGCGGATCTTGACTATACTAAATTCGTTCAAGTTCTATATCTAGGTCTATACCTGGCGCGTACATCATGAGTGTAGAAGATAAAATGGCCGCCGTCTGCCCGTACATGACCTTTCTTAATCTCTTTGTTTCTTCCATCCAAGAAACCCTGCCGAATTCTATGATTCCCAGATCATACATAAACATCGCTGTCAGTGAAAGAAGTTCATTATACCGCCAGACCAATGACTCAGGAGAGCAAAACAAAAACAGCAGGCCAGGTAGACTGGAACAGCTTTGTCCAACAGCCTGATGTTCATTTCAAGAGTAATTTCACTGAATCAACAAAACGAAATATGCATCTTGTGTGATGCAATTTTCAAAGGTGCATATTTGCTACTGTGTATAGCTCTTTGGTTGCTAATCTAATTCTTAAGGTTTTGTTAGGGGTTGAACTCAAGTTGTCTTAACCTAAAGCTACCCTTTATTATACAAGAAGGAATCGTTGAAGAAGAAACAAACAGAGCAGAAGCGAAGGCAGTCTTTCATGGACATCTGGGAATGATACTCCCAACAGTATCCTCAGTGATCCTTCCTTGGAAGTCAGGAGTCGTACGAAGGTCACCGCTAGTCCTTGTATACAGGAGGTTCGTATGAAGGTCGTCAATGATTGATTCGGACCCCCTTGCAGGTTGCGTTCTGTGCTGGCCTTGGCCGAACTTGTCATCCTTTGGGTTCGTACGAGAACCCCATAACAGGTTTACCTCACTGCTTCAACCACCAGATTACAAGTACTGGCTCAAGAATGTCACACTGAAACTTATCAAAGGGTTCCTTCGTTGAGCCGTCACATAGAGTTTCCTTACGCTCAGTGAGCAGGTGTAGGCCCAAGCCATCCCTAGGCCAGATTGCTAGGCCAGAAGGTACCTGTTGGATTTCTTTCACTGCCTCAGAGCAGGGTTTGTCCAAGTGTTTCCTCAAGATGTCCATGGTGGCGTGTGGGCTAGCTCGGCGGGCTGGGTGATTCTCAGGGAGGTGTAGGAAGATGCAGGGGGGGGCTTTTCCTGTTGCAATGCTTTATAAGGAGTCTTAGGTATTTTGGGGTGTGCCTTGGGGGCATTGGGTGTTTTCTTAGCAGCTTCAGCATAGTTGTTGTTTTCAGAGGGAGGGGGTTGGTGATTCTCCTCTGCTTCAACAAGGTGTCCAGTCACCAGGTTCTTGCTGAAGTTGAGGACCAGGGTTCTGATGTCTTTGCCCAGGGAGGCAGCTCCTTTGAGGCTTTTCTTTTCCCAGTAGGCGATTTTTTGGTTGACTGTAGAGACAAGCTCCATGACTTCATCTCCTGTGGACTTTATCTGCGCTGTGCGCGAAGCTACTGCCGCTGAGATGTGGCTTTGTAGCTCCAAGTCCAGCTGGCTTTGGGGGAATCTGGGGGGCGGCAGTATTATGCTCGATCGTCGTCAGGGGGATCGCGAGCAGATGGTCGCGATTTTTCGGTGGTAGTGCTGCAGCATACATGGTTCTCCGAATACACACACACACACACACATACCTACTTTCATGGCCAGATGATCACGTGGTCTCGTTCGTCCATGACCCACTTCCTGAATAGTTTCGATCTGAGAGACGTCTTGACGTCTCGAGGCACCCAGTAGGGTCTAGCCCTTTACACTACCCCCCTCCTTCTCCCCCAGCGGCATGCCCCCTGGGTGTGGGCTGGCTCACCCTGTAGAGCAGGTTCATCAGCGATTCTATCCCCAGGCTCAGTCTCAGCCTCAATTCCACCTTCTTGTGATGCTTTATGAGCCTCCCACTCATCCAATGCCTCTGTCTCTTCCATTTCTCGTGCATTGTTCCATGTGGGGGTCTGATAGCCTACCCATTTGACCAGAAACTTGTGGCAGAAGCCACGGCCAACTTTCTTCATACATTCATCCAGAATGGATTCAATCTGCCATTCTTCTTCACCTTCAATCAATTCTGCTGGAGGCTGGTAATCATTGTTGTGCTGACTCAGGAACAGATCTGAGGATGCTGGGCGCAATAAAACAGTATGGAAGATGTCATGGACTGTGTTTGGTGTGTCCAGACAATAGGCATGTGAACCAACCTTCTCCAGGACTGTGAACTTAGCATGCTTAGCATCCAGTTTCTTGCTTGGTCTTTCTGTCCATATATTGCGCAGGTCCAGCCAATCTTTGTCACCAGCATGATAGTCCTGAGCCGCATCTCATCAGTGGTTCATGTATTCTTCATATTGATCGGAATCGGATTCAGCATGGCGCTTGCCATTGGACTGCATCGTGAATTCGGCATGCCAAGCACCTCACCATTCACCATGGAGATTCGAAGACGTGTGTGGTGGACGCTATTCGTGTTCGTGTCTGGCGTCCAGCTTATCCTAGGGCGACCCGCCGTGTCGCTGGTCGGCGTCACCGTCCATCTCCCCGCTAACGTGGACGACCACGACCTTGCAGTCAATATGGACGTGCTCCCCGAATGCGGCACAGGACCAACCATTACATCCTGCCTCATTGCGCAGGTCAACCTCGCCAAGATCGCCAACGCTGTCCAGGTCGAGCTGCTCACGCACCACCTACCCACGTACCAGAAAGCCGCAGCTCTAGAACAACGCATCTCAGCATGGTACCACGAGCTCCCAGCACACTTCAGCCTTGACGTCCCTTTTGAACCACGCTTCGACATCCCGCGTCGCGTACTCCTATGGCGCTCCTTCCACCTCCGCATCGTCATCAACCGTCCATTCCTCTTCCAACGCATCACCGCCAAATCCAACCTCGCGACATCCACAGGCCTCATCGCTTCCTGTCTTGCCGCGGCCGACGAGTGCGTCACTTCTATTTGCGCATTCCTCGAGTCAACTGATAACCGCCGTCGCGGACTGACCTGGTACGCCACCTGCTGGCTGCTCACTGCTACTTTCGTACAGGCGACCTGCTACATTTATGAGCCGGGGAATGCGCTCGCGCCCGGTTAGAAGAGTCATATTCAGCGCGCGGTTGATTGCCTTGGTAGTCTGGGATCTTCACATGACATGGCTCTGCGGGCAAGAGATGTGCTCCAGACGGTTCTTGGTATGTCTATCCCCCAAACCACCAAAAATATAAAAAGCTAACGATTATAGAACACGGGCATGGATTAGCCGCACCGGGTAATTTCACTCCGCACACTTCGACGCAGATCCCGGCACCGTTTCGATCACTCTGGGCACCATCGGACGATCAAGCGAACTTCAATCCGTTCTCTATGGGTCTAGATCAGAGTATACCGGGGTATCCACAGGGGTCTTTTAACGCAGAATTTCTAGATGCAACAGCTGGTTTGATGATACAGAACTTCTTTGATAGTACCGATGAACGGCAAAATAACTCATGCATGCCTGGGTAATTATAATGGTCATTGATTAATAAGGGGTGTCTCTGTATACTGAAATGAAAGCCATCTATCTCCTGAACTATACTCCCCATGCAATGACAGTCTCAAGGATACGTCATTCCAGAGGTCATTTGATATCCCGTGTATTCAGGCCTAGTTCGCAATTCCACCTCTTTTTCCTCCTGGATTACGGCGCAACAGGAACAACAGAAAGACACACAACAGTCACCACAGCAGCTACCTTCAATACCAAAACGTTCACGAGTTTCACCTCGCTTGACCGTCTGTATAATCCATTGCGAACCAAGAAGAGCAAGGAAAGCAAAGAGTGAACACTGAGAGTTGAATGATTGTCAGACTGACAAATCTGTATTCAATCGGTAAAAGTCCTCCTCGTCACTTACCTGAGTGTTGCAATGGCTAAAGTCAGGTAGTTCTGGATCTCTCGTCCTGGCTTGAGTCTTTCCAAATGTAATACAGGGGAGACAGCTGCCCATAAGGCCTGAAAAAATGTCAATTTCAATTTGGGTATTCGTAAAGTTGTCATTGGCACTTACAAAGTGAACCTGGTTCAAAGCAGCTAAACAACGAGTAATTCCATCGCTTGTTGTGGGTAATTCTTTGCAGGTGTTCGGAAGTCGCCTGTTGATATGTTGGCGGGCCGCTTGGCCATGCTCGATAGACCTTTTCCTTTTCTATCTCCATTGCGGAAACGAGATGAGAGGGATGATTGGATACTATGCTACAACATTGCGGCAAATGGGCAATTTATACCTTTATTGGGACCGTCAGTCACGAGTAGAGCTTGAGACTATGGTTCTCGCCGAAAAGGGAAGTTCGTCTTCGTATTCATCTTAGTTTCCGCTGTGGAGAATATGGGCGCCCTCAGCCTACAATATGAGTGGCCGAGAATGATTTAGCTTGTTGTTCATTTTTTCAACTCTTATTCTTTTGGATCCAATAATTTCGCCGAATCTTCGCCGTTAATAGAAAAGAATTACTCAGCGAGTCCCTGATCGGCGACTTCCTATAGGGGCCTAGCGAGGACATATTCTTCTCGAATACGACTTCGAACTTCCTCTTTGCGTCTTCTCTTCCTTCCTTCCAATCCAGCATGAATGGCCACGCCAATCGATACATGACAGCCTCCTCACGTAAGTCCCATCGAAAGTCGCGCCTTGGATGTGATACCTGTAAGCGGCGCAGGGTAAAGGTACGTATCTATGTCCTGAAGGTGAACAGTCACGTATTGACAATGTGATTGGTCAGTGCGACGAAGTCAAGCCAGCATGCACGAACTGTTTGCGCCATTCAGTTGAATGTGATTATCAATCAGGGCAGTCGATTTCTCGTAGGGCGCCTCCTTCGACGCAGGGCACAGAGGTACAGCTATCACTTCGCAGGAGCTATACATTTTACTCCTCGTCTCAGTCAGATTTCAGACCACCGAAAAGAGGAAATGCTGCGGTCAGAAAACAACAACAAGAGGACCCACCCACGGGCACGCCCTCTAATACGCCCTGTGACACCCCCTCCAATACGCCCTCAGAGCTAACGACCGCGTCCTTCGGGTTCAGTGGGACTGATATGGAGTTGTTCCATCACTACCTTACCTCGGAAGAACTAGGCGCAGACAAAAACCCCGAAGCCCAGACGACAATACACTCTCGACTTCCTCGTCTGGGGTTCTCATTCCATTACGTCTTGCACCTTATCCTGGCGTTCTCGGGGTTCCATTTAGCGCGGATCCAAAGAAATCGCGGATCCATGCACTATATCGAAGCTGAAAGGCACTATGGAACTGCCCTGCGAAAGATGACGGCTGCGATACCCTTCCTGAATCAACACAACTGCCACGCACTCTACATGGCTGCCATTCTCATTTTTATCTGCTCTTTCGCAAAAGGGCCTCGGCCGGATGAGTTTCTGGCTTTTCGTGATGATGGAAACGCTGGTTATCTGTTTCTTTTCATGGGTATCCGGTC
The DNA here is from genome assembly GCF_001890805.1 of Aspergillus glaucus CBS 516.65. Classification (NCBI taxonomy): domain Eukaryota; kingdom Fungi; phylum Ascomycota; class Eurotiomycetes; order Eurotiales; family Aspergillaceae; genus Aspergillus; species Aspergillus glaucus. Next base: position 489,778 of record NW_019170465.1, on the reverse strand, counting down.
GATATTGGAGAATTGTTCACCTGGCGTGCTTGAAATACACTCAGAAGCCACAGAGAATAACTTGCAGCCTAGCTCTCCAAACCATAACAGACAAGTCTCCGAGTACAGCAATCAGATAGAACAATTGCGGACCTTGATTGTGGTTGGATGGTCAAGTGACGACCATCATCTTCTGATTTATACCACTGTTCTTGATAGACTTCATCGGTGCTTCGATTCCATATACGGACACCAGTTGCCGTTGACAGATGGAGAACTCTGGCCGCAAATATTCGGCTGGTTATATACGCTGCCCAATGATTTTGTTGCTGATCTGCAGCATCGAAACTCATTTGCATTGATGATTTTCGCTTTCTATACTGTTTTGCTTAAAAGAATCAGCTCCGTGTGGTTTATTCAAGGATGGCCTGAACACATCATAGCTGGCATCCATCGATTTGTTCCTGAGGAATATCAAACGTTTATACAATGGCCGATGGAGCAGATGAAATAAAGCCGTTATTTTCTCACCTTATTATCTATCTTAATACACAACAAGCTTTATACACCTCTAGTTGATTCCGCCATTGCTATGAGCACATTTCCTTCTCACTGTCGACGCAACGGAAGCTCTCGGCAGACGACGAGTCACCGCCTTGGTAGACAGCCTTGGAAGGATAAGGACAGAGAATGCGTTCCTGGTGAGACCCGTCTTTACTGCTGAACTCAACCGGCAGAGTGTCCGGGGCAGTGCCATTCTCCACCCATGAACGCAGTGCGTCGAATACAGTCTTTGGTTGTCCTCCGTTGCCGCCAGAGCAGTGTCCCAAACCAGGAACTTCAAAGTGACGATAGAAATCATGCACATCAGGGAGGCGTTCCTTGACAGCATTATAATAGTGCTCTGTTCCTTCTGTCGGAATTGAGTTATCGGCCTAATCTTCGTCAGTTATTTGGAGAAGTTCATACCAGTAAGGAGACGAGGCTTACCATGCCATGATAGGAGATTAATTTGCCTCCTGCGTTGTGAAACTCGGTGAGATCAGGGTCAGCCGTGCCAATTATATCAGTGTATTCCTGAACCCCGAGATGGAAAAGCCAGTCGAAATCTTCATGATCAATGACGGTGTTGTTGTAGTTTTGCAATTTCTGCAAAAACAGTCCGATCCATAGACCCTGCACACCCGATGGTGCCTGGGCATTCGTGCCGTCGTTACCAAAACCACTGATATTCGCGCCCGGATTCAATCCATACCACAGGAATTCCCCCTGGGTAGACCGAGCGCCCGACCAGACCGCGTCAGCTAGCATCGCTGCTCCCTTGCTGAGTTGCATTGTATGTCCAGTAGAGGAGCAGTTGAAGGTGCTATTCACAGCACTAAAAGGGTCGTAGTTGCAAAAAGACACGTCCGAAATAAGGCCATCGACAACACCATCCATCGGATCACAGTACGCGATTGCTTCAGCTGTCAGGTACTCCAACTCGCAAGATTGAGGAGATTCTTGTGTCCAGCTGCTGAATAGATACGGATAAGTAAACGAGCTCACGAATTGCGGCCAGTATATCGCCGGAGCTGACGCAGCAATTCCATCGTACGCGGTGGGATATCGCTGCGCAAGCATGAGGCCCTGTCTACCCCCCTGGGAACAACCACTCCAATACGAGTACGCTGGATCGCGACCATAGAAGCTTCTGATGAGGCTCTTCCCAATGACAGCCTGATCATGTAAAGACCTCGACCCCAGATTCTGCAGCGCATACAGATCGACATTTCCATCGCTCTTCAAAGCCCAGGAGGTCGGGGAATCGCCCAGACCCGCATCAGTAGTCGTCACCGCATACCCCTCCCCAATGGCGCCGGCCATGAAAAACTGGGACAGCACAAAACGGCCCGCCTGCCAGCCGCCGCCCCCGGTTGCTTGCAGACGCTCGTTCCAGTTGCTTAGGGGGAGCCAGGTTTCGACGTTGACAATGTCGTTTTGGCCGGGGTGGGTGTAGGTGACTGTGATGTTGCAGAAGGATGCGTTGGTGATTGAGATTTCACCATGGTTGTAGTTGAAGTCGGCAAAAACATCAAAGGAGAAGTTTGTTACTGGGGATGCTGAGAGGGAAAGTATTTCGGCTCCAAGTACAGTCGGAGGAGCTATGGCCGAAGGGGCACATGCTGTCATAGGGATGGTGGAGAGGTTCATAGGTGGTGGTATTGTAGCGCGGGTGTGTGGGATAAAGAGGATAAGCAGAGTTGTTGATGGTGCCCATGAGTATATTTTTATAGTCAATATTGACTATCCAAAGAACTGAATACGAACGCGGATTTCCTCATCTAGCCATCGATCTCGCGAGGTATAGACGTAATAAGAAACTCCGGAATTTTTCCGTCAGGTAAAACTAACGGTCCATATATTTCCCAGATAGGAAACTCGCATTCGCATTTGGGCCTTCCATAGACTAGACCTGGCTTTGGGCCGGGTTTGGGCCGGACCTCAGGCCCATGGCCCGGCCCACGAAATGCCCATTTAGCTCCAAATTGCATAAACCTAATGCATAACTTGCTGACTCAGCTCGATAAAATACCCTCGTTTTGCATACCATCTCTTAACTGTGCTGTAAATACCATATTTACAAACGCCCTTTGATTGCAGAGATATAATATATATATTCATTGTATAACGTGTATGATAAGCGGGTGAGACAGATAAGCAAGTGAGACACTTGACCGCACCAGCATAAAATAATACTAGTAGATTCAACCATAACGCTGGACTCCTGCAGACCATGAACCCATCCTCACAACCATCCAATGGGGCATGAATAACCTACCCCGGGATACTCCACCTCTCCGCTGGTCTACCCTCAATGACAAGTTATTCCAGGAGACAATACAAGGGGAGAAAAAGCATGTGGATGGAATAGCCTCTACTCTCCCCCCTTGCCCTTCTCCCTCCCAACTAGATGAGCTCGCACTTAGCATCACCCAGGCGATCTCCACCTCTCTGGAGGCCTCGACCAAGCGAGTATATCCCCGGCCCTGTGGCCACAAATGGTGGAACCAGGATTGTTCCAAAGTAGTCAAGACACTCCGCAGGGTCACACAAGACCCAACATCCACATCAGAGGACATTGGGGATGCTAAACAAGCCCTCCACTGCGTCATCCAACACAGCAAACGCCACTTCTGGCGTTCAAAAGTTGATGAATTTGAGGAACCCAAGGATGTTTTCAATGCAGTAAAGTGGAACAGAACTGAAGGAACTTTACCTATCTCCCCTCTAAAAGAGGGAGACCGACTTCATTCCTCCACAGATGACAAAGAAAATTATTTGGTCCAGGCACTTTTGCAAAAGGCCTCATGCTCAGAGGATGTGGAGGTCAATTTGGAGCCTATCAATGATCCCAAACTGCCTTTCCCAACCATCACAGAGAAAGAGATATACACTGCAGTTGCCAAACCCAAGAACAGCACCCCAGGAAAAGACAGTGTGACCACCTCTATCCTCAGGAAGGCATGGCCCTCCCTGGGACCTGCCATCTCAACACTGTACTGACACTGCCTAGACCAGGGCTGGCACCCTACTCCTTTCCGAGATGCTTCACTCGTGGCTTTACCAAAACCAGGAAAGAGAGACCGAAGCTCCCCCCGAGCATACAGACTAATCTTTCTCCTTTCAGTACTGGGAAAAGGCCTTGAGCGCCTAATAGCCCGCAGAATGGCATGGATTGCTATTAAATACAAAATCCTCCACCCACAGCAATTTGGGGCTCTCCCACTGCATTCTGCAACAGACCTAGCCGCTGCTTTGATCCATGATGTTGAGGAGGCATGGTCTCGAGGTCTGAAAGCCTCCATGCTCACACTGGATGTGCAAGGCGCTTTCGACGCTGTCCTATCAGGAAAACTGATCAGACGACTTCAGGAGCAGGGATGGCCTATTAATGTGATCTGATGGGTAGCTAGTTTCACCCAAGGTTGAACAGCCAGCCTCCGCCTAGGGAACCACATGAGTCAGACTTTCCAGGTTCCAGCGGGTCTCCCACAAGGCTCCCCAATCTCTCCAATCCTCTTCATGTTATTCAT